>NW_028270156.1:52358775-52660269 GCF_037043375.1 Chiloscyllium plagiosum | reverse complement strand
GAAAATGCAGCTTATTTCCTTGACAGGATGGGACCAATGCCCAAATTTTCATGGTTAAATGCTTGTTTTTCTAATCTGAGCCATAATTATAGTCGGTAGAAAGTGCATTTGGAAAATGCAGATTTGGAAAATATATATTTCTCTAAAACTATACAAATCCCTTTCTGCTGCTGTAACTGTGAGTCACCAGCATGATTCATACCTGTGTGCTGCCTTTTTGCTTCACTACCATAAAAATAAGTTATAATAAAAGACTGTTGTGCCTTTGCAGCATCATCTTTAACTTCACTGTTTAAATTTATCTTGATGTTTAGCTTTATAATTTCTCGAGTTGTCACAGAAATCCTTTCCCTACCCCCACATATAGCAAATAAGCCCTTCAAAATTTGAGAGTATATGGATAATTGGTGTCTGAAAAGCCAGACAATGATGCTGTTCATATCCAATTACCCTGTTTGTTGAATGAGCTGCTTGTGCTGGAATGCACTGTGAAGGGCTATGTGGATCAATAAGCTTCAATTAATTTTTAAAAGGTCTTCTGTCCAGCATAGGAGTCTCATGGAGGCAATGACACATTCTTTGCTTTTAAATCAAAAATTATTCTGCCTGTGTCTGCTTGCTTTCTGAATTTCTTTGTAAGTGATGGCTGCTGCCTAGTGATGTGTACTATAGCAGGTTGCAGGCGAGAGACTTCCAAATTCTTCTCATTGCTTTTTGAGTTTTTCCTGACGTCATTTCCTTTCTAAGGTCAGAACTTTGCCTGTTGCTCAGTTTGAACATCGACCTGAGGAAAAAATGCACAACAGTTTGGACGACTTTACTAATTCAGTAGTAGCTGACAACTCTTTTGTCTAGTCTGCCTGTTAAACCTTTCAGGATTAGTCGTTGAATCTTCGGTACTGAAATTGAAACGGCTCACAGGTATAGACTAATGGATTGCAGTGAAAACATGTGAGAACAGAATATATCAAGGGTGTGAGGCTGTAAATTTAAAGTATTTAATGAGATGCTTCTTGGCAGACTTTTTGAAGCATATGCTAATTTTTTTTCTTTTTAAAGATATTAAATTTGTTTTGCAATTCCTGATTATCAGTAATGTTTGGAAGAAATCTGCAGATTATTATGTCTGTTCATTAAGAAATTGTAATCACCATAAACTTATTATTAATCATGAGTATCCTTCAGAAGTGACAGTATGTTATGCAACAGTGAATTGTTTTAAAGCTGTAAGAGAGACTTCCCAGTTTCTATCCAAGAGCATTAAATCCATGCAGTTGTAAGAAATAAGAAAATAGACTAAATTGACGTACTTATCTGTAAAATAACTTGACCAATTTATTTTCCATTCTGTTCAATGGAAGAAACATGAATTACAGGAATTAATTCAGACTTGCCTGAATCATATATCATGCTTAGATGTAGAGACCCATGAAAGTTTTCATTTGCTTTCCCACTTCCTGTCTTAAAGATGTTGATCAATTTTTGGAGTAGAATTTCATGAGTACCACTAAAACTTGGATACCTTATTTTAATGGTGTTTTTCATGTCAATGCACAGCATCTCATCAGGTTATTTGATCTTGGAAAGCATTACATGTATTATCATTTACCTGAATGATGATGTCCTATAACATTCCAAAAAGGTCAGCAAACTTAACTTGAATCTTCCGGTTATGCAGAGCAGAGAGTGGGGAATGATGTGGGGCAGGAGAGTCGAAACCTGAAGAGGGATGAAAGAGTTGGGAGGGGGATAACAAAAAAGAAGAAAAAATCTGGTGTTTAGCTGCTGTTTCCCTACATTTTCTATTAATATTTTGTGTTTGGTAATTAGGAATTAAAATCTAACGATTTTAAACTCACCCTCTTCAAATTCAAACATTCCAGTTTTCAGGTAATTTGTGTAAATTTTTAATTCTGGAAAAAAATGCTTGGATTATGCCATTTCAGTCATTTCATGTACAGTTGTTGCACATTGCTTTGTATACTGTGTCATAAAATATTAGGAAATAAGGTTAATTTTTGGTGATTTAAAAAACTGAACAGAGATTTTGTTGTAAAACTCAATTACTTTGATAATCTTAGCCACAGCTAAAGAAGCATAGTTAAGAGTTTGATTAACCCTGATATTTGACACATGGTCATGCCTTGAAGCAAGTAGGTACCTATTTAGATTAATATGGAGGTGCATTTGTTGGACTGGGGTGAACAAAGTTAAAAATCACACAACACTAGGTTATAATCCAACAGTTTTATTTTGAAGTACTAGCTTTCGGAGCACTGCTCCTTCATCAGGTAGCTGTGGAGCAGGATCATAAGACACTGCTCCACAGATATCTGATGAAAGAGCAGCTCTTCGAAAGCTAGTACTTCAAAATAAACCTGTTGGACTATAACCTGGTGTTTTAGATTAAGGTGGGGGAACACCAAGTTTGACAACTTATTTCATTTGAATGACTGGAGTGTGTTTCTAGCACTGGCCATGTCAACTCAGTGCTGCAGGCAAGGAGTTGCTGACAGATTTGCTCTATCCAATACAGGCCGCCTGCTTTTTCTCAGAAGGGGAAGGTTCCTGGTTGAGAAGCTGTTTCTTAAATGGAAAGTGGAATGAAAGATTCCTGCAATTCCAATAAGCTGAATGTCAGAGTACACCCAGGAATACAGGCAGTTGCCTTAGGTTACATGTTGAATGGAGGAGAGATACCAATGGTGAAGTGTTGATACTGCAGAGGCAGAACAGTGAAAGCAAGTGACCAGCAAGGTTGTCCGCCAGTGTTTGGACCTGATGACTTGGCATAACATGAGTTTCAATGACCTCATGCAGGTGGCCAGACCTCATGAATATATTTTGCATGCCACCTCAATAACGGTCTCCTATACTGCTCAACGCCTTATCCCAAAACTTATTCAGCAAGATTCACGCCTAATTTCTAAATACTCTACTTTGTGTCTTAAAAAAAATGATGCTGCCACCCTCATACCTACCTCACCATTCTGCTATGAAAAGCAAGCCATCCATTGTGACATTTTCATTGGCGACCTGGCCTTTTTTTAGCTGCACAAAGTGACACACAACAGAAATGAGCAGGATAGAGCAAAGTTAAAAATCACCCAACACAAGGTTATAGTCCAGTAGGAGAAAGTGAGGACTGCAGATGCTGGAGATCAGAGTTAAAAGGTATGGTGCTGGAAAATCACAGCCGGTCAGGCAGCATCTGAGGAGCAGGAGAGTCAATGTTTTGAGCATAAGCTCTTCATCAGGAATCATTACATTCCTTACAAAGAGCTTATGCTAGAAACATTGACTGTCCTCTCCTCGGATGCTGCCTGATGTGCTGTGCTTTTCCAGCATCACACTTTTTGTCTGTAGTCCAACAGGTTTATTTGGAAGTACAAGCTTTTGGAGTGCTGCTCCTTCTTCAGGTAGCTAGCTGATGAAGGAACAATGTTCTGAAAGCTTGTACTTCCAAATATAAACCTATTGGACTATGACCTGGTGTTGTGTGATTTTTAATATGGTCCACCCCAGTCCAACACTGGCACCTCCACATCAGAATAGAGCAAGCAGAGGTCTTCAACCCTTCCCTCAAAGTCACAGAGTTTCGAAAGCAAAGAAAGGAAGGCCTTCTGGCCATTGTGTCTGTACAAGTCATCAATCATCCATCTATTCTAATTGCATTTTCCAGTACTTGGTCGAAAGTCTTATGCTGTGGTATTTTAAGATTTCAACTAAATACCTCTTAAATATCTTGATGGTGCCTGATTCTACCATCCCTTTGGACGATGAGTTCCAGATACCTGCAGTCCTGAGGGTGCAACAGTCTTTCCTCGATTCCCCTCCATGCTTCCTGCTCTTTTCCTTAAATCTGTGCATCCTGGTTATTGACCTCTCTATGAAGAAGAAAGGTTTCTCTCAATTTAGTCTGTCGATGCCTGTGAGAGCTTTGTATACCTCCATTAGATACTCCCCCATCCCCATGTTTCCTTTTCTACTGTAAGAAAAATAACTCCAGTCAAACTGGTCTCTCTTCATAACTGAATCCTTCCAGCCCAGGCAATATCCCAATGAATCATCCTGTTTGTTACAGTCACGTCCTTCCTGTCGCTTAACAAATAAGAACAGTGCCTCCCAATCAACTCTTTCTGATTCCTTCACATTACTGAATATTGAATACCTCTACCAAATCTTCTTGCAAGTGTAAAACACAGGCTTGGCTTCAACTGGGGTATTGTGGCCAGGTTTTGGCACCACACTCTAGGAATGATGACAAAGCATTAGGGGAAGGTACAGAGAAGATTAATGAGAATGATTCTAGGATAAAATTGACATTCAATAGGATCTTTTAAGTTCAGGATTGAAATGACAACATGGATCAATAAAAACAACAGCTTGAGGGGATAAATGGCCTAATTCTACTCTAATGTTTCTACAAAATGTCTCTGCCATAATAAGATCCAAGGAGTATTATAGAACACAATTTATCACTGGTCTAATTTCTTCTTGTATAGACTAAATGACCAAAAGTTTAACCAAAGGGATATTTTAAAGCTTAAGGAAGGAGAGGTGGAAGCAGAGAGATATAGTGAGGATGTTGAAATATTGGGAATCAGGCAGCTAAAGGCCCAGTCATCTCCCATAGAACCCTACGGAGGGGAGATGGTTCTCTGTACCATGAGAGTGACTGTGACTGAGCCTACATCAACTTGATGCTGTTTGAGAACATTGCGGATGACAACATCTTGTAATCAACGCCAAATCTGCAACTTCCTTGTTCTGTTAACTGACAAAGTGAGAAAATGTTCTGACCAATGATGTCTTGCTTCCTACCCCAAACACCTCACTTTATACTAACATTCCTCTTCTGGGTTCTGCTTTCTGTCATCCTTGATCTACTGCCTGCATAACTTACATCTGTTAAAGGGGAAAAGAACAGATTAATAAGAGGCTTCATCATTTGATCTAATACACATGGCCATCAGCGCTCTCACTTGGGGATGAGCAACAAGTTGGGATTAGCCCTTGAAACCAAAAGAACTGTGGTTACTGTGAATCAAAAATGGAAGTTGTTGGAAAAGCTCAGCAAGTCCGACAGCATCTGTGAAGAGAAACCAAAGTTAATGTTTCTGGTTCAGTGACCCTTCTGAGGATCAAAAACATTAGCAGGATTAACCCATGGTGACTGGACAGAAATGGCAGGTGAGAGAAAAATGACAGTTTGTTTGAGAACTCATCATAGGATGAGGTGGCATTCAAGTATCATTGCAGAAGACTCAGATGACAGCTTCAATGAGGTGACGTGCAGGAGAATGCTGAATGGGCATGCATCTCAATGCTGTTTGATAGAAAGCCTCCTGTTTTTGACGAGCAGCATTATCAGAAGAAATGGTCACTTTGTCTCTGTCTCCCATCTCCCTATAGTGCGGCAGATGTAGACTCATTGTCACGCCTCGCCAAATACCATTTGCAACCTTGGTACAGATTGATATCTGCATCTCTCCCATTGCTGTGACGATGCAGAAAGACTAATAAATAACTAAAGCATCTTCAAAAATGCTATGGAGTGCCTTAAGACATTTTCCAGTGGAAAAAGTTCTATAAATTTTATTTAACTGCAAACTAGATGTTCAGAAAAGATTTACCAGGATATTGTGGAAACTGGAGGATTTGAGTTGTAAGGTGAGGCTGGATAGGCTGGCGCCTTTATTATGGAGTGTAGGAGGTTGAGGGCTGATCTAACAAGTTTATAAAATCATGAGGGGTGGAGATAAGGTGAATAGCCAAGGTCTTTTCCCTCTGAGTTCAAAACTGGCGGGTATATATTTTAAGTTGAGAAGAGAAAGATTTAAAAAGGACCTGAGGAGCAACTTCTTTACACAGAGGGTGGTTCGAATGTGAAATGAAATGCCTGAGGAAGTGCAGGTATTGTTACAACATTTAAAAGATATTTGGATAGGTGCACATATAGACTAGATTTTGAGGGCCAAACACAGACAAATTGGACTAGTGTAGTTTGGGAAACTTGGTTGCCATGGACGAGTTGGACCAAACGGTCTGTTTCCATGCTGTATGATACTATGACTCTGTGGATGTTTGAATAATGTGACTGCCGGGGTGAATGGAAATTAAAAGAATAGCCAGTTCTTGCAATGTTCAAAATTGAATCCTAATGTCATATTAGCCAGTTAGACTATTTCACCTGGCAATCATGTTAATTTAGCATGTTCAGATCCATGGATGCACTGCTTGCTCTTGTAAACTAAGGAAAGAAAAGCAAACTGAGGCTCTCCATTGATCCTGACTGTCCGTGTGTTGGGTATGTTACAGTTCTGGACCAGATGCCAAACTTATGTTATGATCCTTGATGAGATTACAAAATTATGTTTCGATTTCCTTAGGGACTATAATTTCTTTTGAACTAGTGATTTACCTTCGCTTCAGTTAATCTAGTAATCTGTATATGTTGGTCTCATCTACATTGGGGAAATGAAGTGTCAACTTGGCAACTGCTTCACAGAGCATCTATATTCTGTCTGCAGGAAGCATTTACGCTTCGGCGGGTCGGTGTGGACTTGTTGGGCCGAAGGGCCTGTTTCCACACTGTAAGTAATCTAATCTAATCTAATCTAATCTAATCTAATCTAATCTACCACATAACTGTCATCATCTTTGGTGGGAGATGTGAAACAGATGCCTTCAAAATTCAGACTAAGGTCAAGAAAGGCTATGTGCAACTCCTATACTATTTATCATCTATCTGAAAGTGATTCTTCACCTTATGAAAGATCACTACATGCTGATGTCAGTAGTACACACTTTCTGGATGGAAACCTCTTCAACCTCAATTGCCGTGTCAAAATGAAAGCTGAAATATGGTTTGCTGATGAATGCAGCAGCTCTGTACTAGATTTCTAAGACCTGATCTTTTCAATTCTGTGTATAGAAAGTTCAGATTGTCCTTGAGTGTTGCCAAAGCAAAACTCATACCACCCCACCCAGGTCATCCAGATATTCCACAACCCATATATTGACAAAGTGACTTGCAATATGTAGAGCTGTTCCCGTACCTTCCCATCCGGCTCCCTCAAAGCTTGTCATTGAAATGGAGTTCTCAACCCAGGTAAACTATAGCCCAGCCTTCAACAAAAAGTGTTTAACAAAAAAAAGACATATTGGAGAACACATGGCTGAGGATGTTTCCATATAAATGTATATATGCATTTATTTATTTATTTTATTTGTTTAAATAATAAATACAAATCCTGGAGACGAGCAATTGTTGCCTCATTTTCTGAGTTTAGTATGATTAGTCCACCACTTTGCTTCTCTCACTCCACGTAAGTGCATTAGGAGTTTGTACTGAGGCCTTAGTGGTGGAGGTTGGCTGAGCAGGGCCCCTAACTTGCCTTGAACCTATTTACTAAGGACCCCTCTTGTATTAATAGTTCAAAACATGTCAGTTGACAGATATACTTTATTATAAGAGACATGTTAATGACTTTTGAGCTTTGCCATTCTTGATCCAAAGAATGTGTGCTGGTTGCTCGGGGAAGTTACTCCGTTGGAAAGCGGACAGTTGGTGAATTGAAAAAATCGTCATTGTGAAAGTGAGGTACAACATGCATGGTTCAACCAGCTTCTGGATTTTCAGCAGCCTGTGGATGTAAGAACCAAGGCATGTGCCACGTGGGGCCAAAAGCAGTGAAAAACATGAACAGCTAATAGGACAGACTTACATTCATAAGTATCTAACAGTGATGATGGACAATGTTGTACAAATGAGATAAAATTACCTTAAAACATGATAGCAGATCAGAGAATAGCATCTGACCGTTACGATGCAGTCCGATGGAGAAGCTACGTCTTGACAGTTTGGAGTTGGAAGACAAATTTGAGAAACGATCTGCTGATGAAAACAAAGACCTAGTATAGTCGAGAGTTGAGCATTAGACTATACAACTTTGAACTTGCAGTTAACATTTACTTAGGGCTAAAATCAATTCACTGTTGGGAACGTAAACTGTGGAATAAAGCCGATTGGGAGCAAAGAAACTAAAAATGGTAACGGTCGTCTTCGGATCAAATTGTACTGCAAAAGAGCTCCTTCAGGAGCTACCATTCCAAGTACCGTCTTCTATCATACAATTGTGAACTAATTTAATGCATTGAAACTGGTGATTCGAGACTGATCTAACATGAATGGAGAATGATGCAAATAATGCAAATTCTTTACTGAGTGCCAAGTTACCAAAGTCTGCTCAGGTTATTGAATACTGGCTGTAATTCGGCGATCCTAAATGGCTTTTTTTTTAATGCAATCTCTTTTGAAGATTCACATGTTGAACAAAATTTGTTTCTTGCTTTCATAGGATTTGGGCATTAATGAACGAATTAGCAGTTGCTGGAGACCATGCCAGGTATTGTGATATTCAGGCGGCGTTGGTCAGTGGGAAGCGATGACTTGGTGCTGCCAGGAATCTTCCTCTTTCTTATTCACACTACATGGTAAGGACTGGTTATTCAAATGGGATAAATATGGAGCTTTTATTATAATTGACTATGTTTTTGAACTGGTGAAACCTGGTAGGACCCTTAGCAATGCATCTCTTCCAATTATTTGAATTAACTGGAAGGTGAAGTAATTATAAAAACAATATTATGATGATCTGGGATGAAATTTGGCTTCATGATTTTTTATTTTAGTGTTTGGTTGGTCACCAATATGCAATTATGTGAGACTGCGGAGTTTCTTTAACAATAGAACAGAAATTTATTCCACAAAAATTCCACCAAGCAGAACACAATATTCATATCTAAATGATACACCTTTCATCGCAATATACTTTACCTTCATCTTCACAGTTTGTAATAAAACATATTTAAAAATCTCAAGAGTTCTCAGAAAGGCACATGCCCTTCACTCTGCTGCAGTGACATTATGGATGGAGCATGCTGAATGAAAGTCCCAAATTAAGTGTGTTTGGTGTGCTAAACCTATTTAGATCTAAAGGTTTTAAAGCATAGCGCTTGTAAACGATGGCAAGCAAGGCATATTTGTACCGATAAATGAAGTGCATCGCACTCAATAAATTCAAGTGCAGTGACTTGTTATGTGGACGAAAGTAACACAAATTTTGCATGCAATGATGAGCTCAACAACAAGTGTAATATTAATTGAGGAAAGACCATTGGCTAAAACATTAGGTGAAGTTGCTGCTCTTCTTTCAATAGTACAGTGGCATAATTGATTGACAGGAAAACTTTGGCTCAGTTTGCACTGGAAAGTCACCTTTAAGACCCTGTATGCTCAATTCATGGAATGTGGTTTAACTAATAATCATTTGGCTCTCGGATGAAAATGCCAGTTAAGTAAAGTTAACATCCACAAGGCAAACACTATATAGAAACAGAAAAAATGCTGGAAATACTCAGCTCTAGTGTATCTGTGGAGAGTCAGTATTTCAGATTGTGATCTTTCATCAGAACAAGGGAAACTTAGAATTGGAATTACTTTTAAGTTGCTGAAATGGGCAGCATGGTAAAAGAACTAAAGGGAGGGAAAAGCCTGTGATATCACAGAAGGTGGGAAACATTCAATGATGAGTTGGTGGGCCAGAGCAGAGAGTTGGTCAAGTAAAGAAAAATAAGATTGGGTCAGAGGAGTTGGGTGAGTGTCAGAATAATAAATACCTCCCATCCAGGAGCGAAAATGAGAAAAAAAGTGAAGGCCAATACTTTGCAAGAAAATTAAACAAATTACAAGTGGAAAGGTGATTATCCTGTATCATTTAACTTAATATTGAGTCTGGAAAACAATAAAGTCCCTAACAAGAAGAAAAGATGCTGAGCACAAACTTGAGAAACAGCACCTTAATTCCATTGCAGATGCTGCCAGTCACTATTTTCTACTTTAATCTTTAGATTGCTAACATCAATTATATTTTGTCTGTGTAGCACAGGATGTTGAGACTATCTGGGCATCTAGTAGAGTCTTCTTTCTCTTCAATTTCTGCCAGTGGGTTTGCATAGACTATACTTGGGCCAGAACTAAAACAGAAGAAATACAATTCTAAATGTTTTGACATTATAACTTCGAGCAATGTATGGTGTATAATTCACAGTTTATCTAGATTTTCTTCCACCACACTTGCTCCCTAGCAAAAGAGGGCTGCATGCACCCAGCACTCGTGAGCAATATACTTGATGGTTGTAATACAATTTATCATTTAAAATGCATCTACGAGAGTTACAAATGCAAACCGCTTTTAAGGCTCAAATAATGTTATTTTTAATCAACCTGTTCAGAGACTGTATGATACCCTTCTGGAGTAGTTGGGATTTGAACCTGGCCCGATGTAAGGATACTACCACTGTACCACAAGTCCTTTGTGTAATGGTTTCTGCTGTTTTTCTCTCTCTTAGTGCTGTTGTCAATTGATTGAGAGCAACTGACATTCACTGAACTCTATTAATCCCACTTGCTCCAAAGTCGTGTCATAACATCTCTGACAAGTTCATTAGGAAAAGAAGAGAGTTGAGTTATCATGTGGTGTTGCACAGCCTAGTGTGTAAGTTGTATGACAATTGGCATGGTGCTAGAAGATTGCATCTGTAAGTGCTGCTGTGATCTCTTCATACCATTGATCCAGAAGGCCCAGATTCAAGTCCTACCTACTCCAGATGTGTGCTATAACATGACTTAAAAGTTTGATTAGAAAAGTCTATGAAGAGTTGAATTCTGAACAGGTTGATTTTAAGAGATAATTCAGTTCTTGGGGGTCTAGTGACATGGTTGTAGTGTCCCTACCTCTAGGCTAGAAGTCCTGGTTCAAGTCCCAACTGCTCCAGAGATGTGCCATTATGTATCTGAGCAGGTCAATTAATTTTAAATGAAAAAACCTGTTTCTCAGGTTGACCAAAAACAGAAGACTTCTTTCCCAGTTAGCTTCTGGGCAGGAAAAGGATCCACAAATTACAGAGTTACAATAAAATCCTTTTAGATTGCTGTGAATCTTTTGCTGCCTAATTCAGTGTGTGAATGTCAATGTGTGAAACATCCATCAGATGGTTCCTTACCCTTCTAAATGGGAGGGTCTCTATGCAACAATTATAAATTATTAATGGAATTAAGGTTTTTGTATTAATGCAGCAGCTTTTAGTAATTTTCACATCTGCACACACAAATACCTTTGCTCATCCTCCTTAGTAGTTCATTGTTTTGAAAATATTCTGATTTATCTTTCTTTGATCTGAATTAAATGACACTGCACTTTGCCACCTTGAACTTCATTTTCCATGGTTTTTCCCATTCATCTGTCAATCAAGCTTTGTAACTTCCTTCCTCAATTTGAACTACTTACTATCTTTTCTAACTCTGTGTCACCTGTTTACTTGGTTGACATACAGTTGCCTCATCCACATGATTAACATAAATCGCAACAAAATCAAGTGTCAGTACAGCACCCTGGGGAACCTCATTCTTTTAATCATGGTACCTCAATTTATTTTATTCCTGTACTGTCTGCTACTTCACAACTAGTTTTAACTTATTATTGCGAGTCTCCTTTTATGCTGTCTATGACAAAAACTTATTCTTGATCCTTTCTCCTTCATCCATGTTAGGAAAACAAAGCACAATTTGGAATGTGAGCTTTTGTAAAATCTGGAGCACACTCAGTTTGTATTAACTAATTTTATGGTGTATCATAAATTGTGTTTTTCTAGGATTGAACGTTTCTCAGCAAAATTCGAGGATTTCTCTGGTATTGAGAAATTATAATTTGTTCAGAAGCGGGAAAGAGGAGTTCAAAAATCTGTCAAAATTGGGTTTATGTATATAACATGGAATCCATTGACAAATGTTATATTGGCAATACTATGAAATTTAAATTCGTAAACTTGTTATATTTTTAGTTTGTCTCTTTTAAGATAAACTGGAGAATAAAGGGGATTATGAGATTTTGCTCTGAATTCTACCTGTGACAACAAGCTTGTGCAGCTTGGTTGTTGTGGGACAATGGGAATCTAGGATGACTGCCTGCAAAGAAGGTGCAAGATATATACCTGTAGAAAATGGAAGGAGGAATTATGCAGTTAGTGTATGTATGGTCTGTTAGTCTTCACAACTTACATGAATGTCAGTTTTTATAAATGGTTTTACTTTAAATTGAAGGTAGAATAAAGATTTTAGAAGATAGCTAATCAACATTTCTGTTTGAACACCAGATCTAAATGACTCATTGGTGAATGGAAATAAGCTTTTGGGAAGAGAGAAAATCTTTGTAATATTGTGTTACAGGGTTTCCAAGATACTCATGAAATTCTAGACACAAGTTAGCCTGAATCTCTCCAAAGGTTAATGAGGTTGAGGTAGAGGCAGTGAGTTCTGAATTTAAAACAAAGAAAATGCTTACAATGCAAAGCTTAGATGGGGGGCTTGTAGTCTAATTGAAAAGACCATCTATGTTTGAGGATTTAAAGGAAACTGGAATATTCGCCTGGCTTGGTCCAGAGGGAGAAAATCTCTAAAGTAATTCTAACAATGAAAGTATGTTCTGAAATTAGACATTCCTGGTTGGAAAAGAGAAAAGAAAACAAGTTCCCAGAAATTGAGAGTAAATTGCAGCTGGTTTCTGGAGAATAAATTGTTCACTTAAGGTATAGTGTAAAGTGTAGCAGTAGCAAGAGATTTTGATTTTCACTTGTGTTCAGAGCTAAATGGGTAATATATTGTTCATAATATAATTGCCTACTAAACTGTCTAGACAATGTCACTTTTAATTTATGTGCTACACTAAAAATGTTATCACTTGAAATCTTATCACAATTTTCCTTTGTGTCTAGAAGTTCGAATATCCTTTTAAAAGTTTGGTATCTCCAGGGATCATAATAGTCCAGTGCTTGGGTTAATGTTGCTATGCTATATATGAGTGAATCATGCCATCCTTTAGTCTTTAAAAAAATGATAAGACATTTTCTTCTTTGGTCTTACAAAGTCACTAATGGAAATACCAATTCTGTAACTGGACTCTACTTTAATTGAGAAAGTGTTGTGTCTCCAAAAAGTACAAATATAAGGGCTAATCTGGCATCTGTCAAGGCAACATTAACACAAGTAGCAGGTATGAAGCACCTTCTTAGCAGTTTTGCAAGGTTACAAGAGTCATAACTGCTTAGGCTTCCCACCATGAATCTGGCTGATCTTGTAATACTTAGTTTTGTACTGCTGCATTGATTCTTCTGTTTGGTCTTCTCTCTCTCCTCGCAACCCCCCACCCTCACCCACGTCATCAATTCACCCTTTGCTATTCAACTAAAACCAACATTCCAACTGCTATTGTACACAAATGTTTAATTCCCCTCCAATGATTAAAAACAAAACAAAACTAACAAGCAATTAAAGTTTCATACGTCACATTAAACATTTTTTCCCTCAATGATTAGTTTAGCATGTCTTGAACTTTGTATTTTGTGCTGTCACTACTGCTTTGCTGAGCAGCTAAGAACAGATATAGGCTGTGATAATACATGTTCCCTGTGAAAAAGTTTGGTCTTTTCTGCCCAGGAGCAGCCATAATGCTGACTCGTGTAGACTCCCCCATACAAGTTAATTAATTGATTTTTCAATAGTTGATCATCCAGATCTTCCCAAGGTCTGGCAGTCAAGAAGGAAGAGATGAATTTGTTATTTCATCTACCTACACATGAGTATGGTTGTGCATGCTTAGATGTTGCTCCAGTGTGACAAGAATCTGTCTTGCAATATAATAGAATAGCTTCTGGGAATCCCACAACTGTATCAGCCTGACATAACATTTTATTAATAGAAAACAAAAGCATTGCATTTATTGGCACCATTTATATGCTCTGGATGTCCTGAAATGTTTCACAGCCAATATAGTCCACTTGAAAGTATTACTGCAAATCTTGTTACCCTAGTCTATATCTAGTCTACCATGAATAGTTGAAGGTATTAGTTCATTGAAGAAGAGTTTTGTAGGAAAACATAAAAGGATGAGAAAAAAGGATGCAAGGGAGCTTTGTGCCAAGTCTTCACCAATCAGTCTTAGAGCAGTCAAAAGACATTCAGCTAATCACAAGTTCAACACTTATTTAGAAATGGCAAGTAATGTAGAAAACCCTCTGTGGTTCAATATCTCCTGCACCATCTCTCTGTTTCTCCTCCATTGCTTTTACAATTCTGTGATGACAAGGACAAAAGCAGCAGCTCTGCTGTTGCCTTAGTAACAGACACTGTATATGAAAACACTGAAATAGCTTATAAGAAATTTATTAGTATGAATACTAATAATGATTGTTTCCTGATTCACATTTTTCTCTGTTTACTAAAAAGTATAATGTCTAAAAGGTATGCCCAGAATTATGTGGACACAGCTTTTTCTTTTATTGACAGAACTTGAAGGGTTGGAAGACCTGTTTAATGACTTTGTTAGTTATGGCTTTCTATAATCACATTACTGTCCTTGTCCACTGGTATCAGCATGGAAGTCTAACAAGAACAACAACTTGGATTAATGTAATGCCTTTAATGTGCCATCAGACTTAATTGGATCATTGAAAAATCAGCTTTGACACCAAACTACACATAGAGTTAATTCATAGCTGGCTAAAGAGTACCTTAGAGGAGGAGGGAGTTGCAGAAAACAGAGGGGCTTGGGGAAGGAATTCCAATTGAGGGATTTGAAAACAAGGATGAGGAATTTTAAAATTGAGGCATTGTCAAGACCAGGAGTCAGTGTGAAGGCAGAACTTTATATTAATACACAAAGCATTTATGTAGAGTAGGAGAAGAGATGTTAATGGGAAAGTATGGTGATAATCCATGTTAGGAGAAAGTCAAAAAATGTGACGCTAGAAAATTACAAGGTTAGAATGAGCAAAAGCACAGTTGAGTTCCAGTAGGAAATGAGCTAAGGTGGAGGTAGAATTGAGTCATGTTAAGGAGCTGGAAGTAGGTAGTAACCCCAACACTGCCTTTATTTAACTACGAATTTATCTCCAAAATGATCAAGTTTCATTAGTAGGACTGCTGTTTTTCTTTTCTTTCCCCATACCCCATTGTCTCTTTCACTATCCAAGGGTACCGATTCTTACAAATTTTTTTATTTTGGCTATAAAATCTAGAATTTCCTCTTTATTCCTATGGGCTGTTGTGCCACTCCCTTCTCTTTGCAGCGGTTTCCAGGTTCAGTTTGAATTTGATAACTTGCCTATGTTTTGTGTGAAACCAGGGAAGACACTGGGTTGGTTGATCATAGTGGGCATCACAAATGAACCAGATTTTGCTTGTTCCTGGTGGCCCCACAAATGAAGAGGTTCAGCAGGCTAGAGGCCCTGATTAGTCATTTCACTCAAAGCCAAGGGTGCTTGAAGCTAGTTATTCAACTTCCCTCTGCTTCAGACAAGCTAATTCAGAAAATATGTTGAAAATTAAGTTTAATCTCTTATTCTGTTTATCTGTACAATGAACATGTGTTGTTAACAACTGATAATGAGATAATTCTGTGCATCTTTTCAAGATAAAGCCCATTGCAAAAGGTCTGTGGATTTCATTCTTATTTTACTTTTTGAATTTTTCATCCTCATAACATTATGGTTTATAAAAAAAAAAGCTCCATGCTCATGTGCATCAAAACATTTTTAGCGATTTTTTGAGAAGGTTTTGTAGCTCAGGTTGATGATAAGTATGTAAGTTAGCTTGCTGAGCTGGAAGGTTTGTTTTCAGAGGTTTCATCACCATTACTGTGTAACATCACTGAGAGTCTCCAGTGAAGTGAGCTAACTTACATACTTATCAAAACATTATTTTCCATTGAACTGCAGTCAGGCATTACACTCAGTTTGATTGTAGATCAATAACCAACATTTAAGCAGGATTACTGTAACAAAATTACAGTACTTCAAGGTGAAAATTCACCAGCAGGAAAACTGTGATGGACAAAATATTGGGCCATTGTGTCCCTTGCATCTTGAGAACATTTATTTTAATTTCAAATAGATTTCCAAAGGTCTATTGATTATATCTATTTTGAAGAAGAGTATGTCTCAAAGTAGCAATTCTGTTTCACTTTCTACAGCTGCTGCCATTTGCTGAGTTTTTACAGCATTTTTATTGTCTGGACTGATTGCAGTTGGGATCTGTTTATTGTGGTCACCAGGTTGTCTGGAAATCTCCATGAGAATGTGGAAGTACCATCATTTATACACTGGCATCACAGATCACTGGAATATTACATCAAAATTAGTTATGCTTTAGAGAGCAGTAATATTGTGCAGGCTACTCTTGATTTCAACTTTATGGAAATGGTAATAAAATTATGAACTTATTGATGGCATTTAAATTATATATTTGATGTTATAATGGACAAAAAGGGGATAGAGATGAATTTAAACTATAACTGCTTTTCCCCTCTTAAATCCGAGCCAGTAATTGATTTGCTACTTTTCTTTTTTACTTGAGCCAGAACTTGTCCTCCATTTCCATAGTTTGTATTGGCCAACTAATCCTCTATACATACTAATAAGCCCACCAATCCCCAGTGCTCCTGCTCCATGAACTCCTGCTTTATAGAACAACTTGTGATGTGACATCTTTTCAAATGTCTTCTGAAAATCTAAATATGATACACTGGTTTGTCTTTAACTACATTGCTTGTGTTTTATGAAGAATTTTAGTGCATTAATCAAATATGTTTTCATTTCTACAAAACCTTATTGACCTTGCCAAATTCCAAGAAGATTTTTAAAGTGTTCTGCTATAACCTGTTTAGTAATATATTCTAGCATTTTCACAATGTTAGATGTTAGATTAACTAGCCTGTAGTTTCCTACGTTCTATCTTCTCCCTACATTCAGTGGACAAATCATTTATTATTGTTTAATCTGCTCAGACCTTTCCATAATTTAAGGAATTTTGGAAAATTGAAATAAATGCATCTACTATCTCTGCAGCCACTTCTTTTAAGGCATAGAATGAAGTTCATCAGGTGAAGGGACATGGCAGATTTCAATTCTACTAATTTTCTTTGTACCCTTTCATGTGGTGAAAATAATTGTCTTAAATTCCTCTTCCCCTTTCATAATCTTATAACATTCTAAAAATAATTATGGATATGTATTCTCTATAGTGAAGGTAAATGCAAAATACCTGTTCAATTTGTCCACACTTTTTAATTTTTCCATTATCAATTCCAAAGGGACACACTCTAGACAACTAGTAATCAATTATTTTCTTTTTCTTGCTAGTTTTCTCTCATACTTGAATTTCTTTTGCCTTTTAATCTTTTAGTTATTATTTAAAATTCTTTTATATTCTGTCCAATCTTCTGACCTGCCACTCAGCTTTGCAGAATTCAATACCTTCCTTAGTTAGGCACAAATGGTTTGTCCTTCCCTTATAAGTTTACTTTCTCACTGGAATCTATACTTTTTGAGTATTCTAAACTATTTTATTAAATATCTGTGTGTATCACTACCGATCTATTCCTTAATCCAGTTTCCCAGTTCACTTTAGCTAGTTTTGTCTTCATGCCTTCACACTTCCCTAAATTTTAAATCATAAGTTTCAATACACTCATCTCGCCCGTAAAATGAATGTGAAATTCAATCCTTTTAATCCCACTGCAACCTAGAGATGCCTTTACTGTCAGGTCATTAATTCTACCCCTTAAACTCCAAAACAATGACCATTTCTTTTTTGTGCTAATGCCATCCTTAGTTAACAGAGCTATTCCTCCACCTTTTCCTAGCTTCCTGTCTTTCCTAACTATTATGAACTGCTGAATATTCAGGACCTGTCTTTGACATCTTTTGGCCATTTATAATGAGAGAACTTGCTGCTTTTTAAATTGTTGACAGAATTTTTCACATTCATCTTGAATATTGACACAATATTTTGGTTTAACACCCTTTCTAGAAGTTTGACTTCTTTATGAAGCAATGAATACACTGCCAGTTTTTACTGAAATTTTAGATTTTCATGTTAATTAATGAATATTGCCTATCTCCAATACCAGTTATCGGTATCAAGGACTATATTAAATTAATGATCTAACATTTTTTGTGATTTTTAGCATGTGAAAGGCTGACAATCAAGATTTTAATCTTAGTATTGTTTGGAAAATTGGGTTTCTGTATCAGGATTGAAGGTTGGCAACAATAATCCAATAAAGCTTGATGAGAGGCTAGTATTATGCGTTCAGAACCAGTAGCTGTCTTTCTGCTACTTCTCATGACCAGTTCAGCCATGAAAATACTACCCATCATTAAAGCTATATTTTGAAAAGAAAGCAATTGCAAAAGGCTGCAAAATGTAGTCCAATAATAATCAACTGACTTCCCTTTAGAACATAGAACAGAACATAGAACAGAACATAGAACAGTACAGCACAGAACAGGCCCTTCAGCCCACGATGTTGTGCCGATCACTGATCCTCATGTATGCACCCTCAAATTTCTGTGACCATATGTATGTCGAGGAGTCTCTTAAATGTCCCCAATGACCCTGCCTCCACAACTGCTGCTGGCAACGCATTCCATGCTCTCTCAACTCTCTGTGTAAAGAACCCGCCTCTGACATCCCCTCTATACTTTCCTCCAACCAGCTTAAAACTATGACCCCTCGTGTTAGTCATTTCTGCCCTGGGAAATAGTCTCTGGCTATCGACTCTATCTATGCCTCTCATTACCTTGTATACCTCAATTAGCTCCCCTCTTCTCCTCCTCTTCTCCAATGAAAAAAGTCCGAGCTCAAAAAAGTCCGAGCTTTGTAGATTAAAACCTGCCTCAAGTTGAAAAAAACGGATATATTCCAGAATGATGATGACTGAATGCTTTTTCCTGAAAGAAGTTCAAAAGGGTAATTCAGACATGAAATTCAATGTGTCTGAGTTAAATATAAATGAAACCCATGTATGTTTCATCATACCATGATGGCTTTTTCTCCAAATACAAAGACATTAACTTTCTTGAACATTACGGTGTGAAAAACTAAACCATAGGATACTGTTGAGTTATCTGTTGCCCTTAGTCGCAAAATGATTCAGCACATGTTACAAGGTCACTTGCATAAAGCAGCCATCTTTCTCCCCCGCTTTCAAATACAACTATGGGTGTTTTACAGACATAACTCCACTAGGCACTCCACACAGGGGCCATCAGAATAGCTGCAGTAAACTAAGCAATTGAGGTAATGAATAGTAATGCCTTGAATGTGGAAGAACAATCTCCTCCAGGCTGTTCCAATTTCAATTTTCTGGTAAGGAGAAAGTGAAGATTGCAGATGCTGGAGATCAAAGTCAAAGAATGTGATGCTGGAAAAGCACAGCCAGTCAGGCAGCATCTGAGGAGCAGGAGAATTGATGTTTTGGGCATAAGCCCTCCATCAGGAATGAGGCTGTCTTCCTGATGAAGGGCTTATGCCCGAAATATTGATTCTTCTTTTCCAGTACCACACTCTTTGACTCAATCTTCTGATAAGTCAACTGCAAGAGCCCTCGCAGTTTACTGTGATAGCTGCTTCTCAAGATGTTTGCTCCAACTAAATCAACAATTCAACAAAGAGGGTGAAGTCCTGTTATTAAAGGGATGCTGAGACAGAGTATCTTTTGTAACTGTATTGCTTTCTTTTCTCAGTCTGTCTACTTTTTGTTTTGTCTGTTATGATGTGGGTAGTTGAGAGAGTGAGCTTTTGTGTTTTCTTTAATAACCAGGGCAAATGTGTAGCGAATAAATAATCTTCATCTTTAAATTCATAAAGCTGCTGATGGCGATTATTTAGTGTGGGACAAATTACCTGAGGGTGAGAGAGAACACAGGCGTCGGATGCTGCTGATGAAAGATACAAATTCTGTCAGTAACATGCTGTTAGTTTTGTGTTACTTATTTATATAGTATTTGTATGCACAGAAGTTCTAAATAATAAATAAATGACTGAAATGCAGCTTGCAGACAAGGGACTGAGTGTTAAGATTAGGCAATTTGTTCTTTCAAGTCTGCTCCATTATTCACTAAGATCATGGATAACATTCCTCCACAGTGGTAAATTGTAAGAGTTTTGAGATAAAGAACACTTCTATTTTGTCTAAATTATAAACTCTTTCGACTGGAACCTTACAACTGCCTGATCAATTTTGACTACGGCGAGGCTTGTGGCAATATCGGATAAGAAGTCTGGGCAAAACCCGTTTCGACATCATAAGTGTCTTTCTGTATCTCACCAGGCAGTGACAATTTAAGTGAGTTTATGGCTTTTAAGCATCTTATTAATGCTGCAGCCTGCCTCATTAATATTCAGCTTCCTAGTTTACCAAATATGTTGAATGGATGAGACATCTCAAATTATCAATATGGAAATCAGGGTGAAAAGATGACTTCAGATCACTTCTGCCTGCACCCAGCCTCCATGCAGCTCAGCACTAAACAACATCTCAGGGCATATTTCACAGGAACCACTGCATGCACCACATGTCCATTGACATTGGCATCTGACATTTACCAACTCTTCATAACCATTATGGCACTCGTCTGATCCACTTGCAGGCAACTTACGCAGTACAGACTTGCATTGCAGTCTAATGACTACAGTATGTGCCCGTTTCCTGCATGTCAAACACATTGAAGATTTATTCAAACAAATAGTCATGTCAGAAGCTGTTGGAAGTTATTTCCCAATCCAGTTAATGAGTGGCACTGTCTGACAAAAGCGTCACTCAATAGTCAGTCAAGGGCACACTCCCCACAGTCCAGGGGCTTGGCCACATTCTTCTGTCTGCTCAAGTTCCTCAGGCATGTGATCAACTACAGTCCATGGAATGAGGAATGGTCAGTTCTGTCGGGCTAGCATCAGCAGTCAGTAAAGTCAAATGGGTATTGGTTAATCGTGTCTTGTCGCTACTCGTCAAAATCAGTCTGAGGTCTGGAGCGAATATAGTCTGGGGTCTAATTGTTGATGAGGGTGCACAGATTGCTTGTAGGGGAAGAGGTTGCTAACAAAAGGGGTGGAGAAGCTAAGGCCGGGGTGGGAAGAAAGCAGATACATGTGTAGAGTTTGGGGGCAAGGATGGTGACTGGTACGGGGTGGGGGCTAAGTGGAACAACATTGTAGAGCATGGTAGGCTACATGAAGAAAAAGATATTGCCATTGACTTCCAATGTTGCCTCTGAAGTGGGAGAGCAGAGGGCAAAGATGGGCCAGAATCCATGATCTTATTTTCATAGGGTCAGCGCTGAGGTTGGCTCATAGTCATACATTTGCAGTTCCTGGAGTAAGTGGCTGTTTAATGGTCAGCTGCCTCCAATGAAGTATATTTTGGAGTCCCTGGAGTATGAAACCTGAAATCTGGAGATTAGGTCAGGTAAAAGTAGATCTGTTCTCAGTGGATTTCTTTTGAATAGCTAGAATACCCTTTTGAAGAGATAAGGTGCCCTCTGCCATTTGGATCTGGTCCTGGGACACCTTAAGGAAAATAAGTTGTCTCCTCATGGAGGGAAGGCACCATTTGCTGGAGACAAACTTGCGATTGTTGTAAAACCTTTTAGGGGAAATAAGGCACCCTTTTGAATTGTGAAAAGTAGGTATGCTTGTGCTTAAAACCTTCATTCATGAGATGTGGGTCACATACTCAGCTAATATTTATTGCTGAGTTTATCCCTAACTGCCCTTGAAGCTGATGGTGATTTGCCACCTTGAACTGCTCCAATCTTTGGAGTTTAGGTCACCCACAATGCTGTTCTGTAGGGAGTTCCAGGATGTTGACCCAGCGACACTGAATTAACAGTAATATAGTTGTGATGACATGTGGCTTGGTGAATCTGTACATGTGCTACCCTTCTAGTTGGTAGAGGTTCTGGTTTGAAAAGTGCTATTCAAGAAGCCTTGACAAGCAGTGCTGAGTCATGTAAATGGTATACAGTTCTGCAGTGGTGAGTCAGTGCTGAAGGTAGTGAATGTTGAAGTTGGTTGATGGTGTGTTAATCAAACTAGCTGCTCTGACCAGTATGGTGTTGAGCTTCTTGTGTTGTTGGAGCCACATCCATTCTGGCAAGTGGAGAATATTCCATCAAACTCCTGACCTTTGCATTACTATTGGTGGACATATATTGTTAAGCAGGTGAGTTAAACTCTGCAGCTTTCACAGCCTCTGACCTACTATTAGGGCTAGATGATTTCTATGCCTGACCCAGTTCAGTTCTGATCAATGGTAAACAGTCTCTCTAGATGTTGATATGAGGGATGCAGCAAGTGTAATTGCATTGAACTTTAAGGAAAGATGGTTGTATTCTCTCTGTCTGGTGCTTATGTAGGGCAAATGTTGCTTGGCACACATTAGTCCCAGACTGGATATTGTCCAGGTCATGTTGCATGTCATCATGCCTGCATCAGCATCTGAGAAGTTACAAATGGTACAGAAACATTGCAGTCATCAGCCAACATCTCACTTGACCTTTATAATGGAGGGAAGGTCAATGATTAAACAGCTGGAGGTGGTTGCATCTAGATTGAGCCTGCAAATTCCTAGGGCTAAGATTATTGAACATCTAAAAATCCTAAACGTATTAGATATGATTCCAACCAGTTGAGAGTTTTCCCCTGATTCTCGTTGACTTCAACTTTGCTAGAGCTTCTTGATGTCATGCTACCTCAAACACTGTCTTGACGTCAAGGGCAGTGGGGTTTGGTTCTTTTGTTCATTATTGAACCAAGGCTCTTTTGACAATGTTATGGCTTTAAGAGGTCTATTTTCTCCTGTTGTTTATTTTAATGAAGAAAAGTTGAGACAGAGGTGGTAAGCAGTCTGCTCAAAATCAATAGGGTAAATAGCTTGTAAGGCTTTTTAAAAGTTAGAACAATAGAAGCAACCTGAATGGGTGGGGTCCAATTCCCGCAGAATCAGGATTTTTAGTTTTAGCTTTCAGTAGTTGCTAGAATCTTGAGCTTATTCCTCTTTCTGTTACAGCTAAAATCTGGGGTTCTGTTCCTATTGCTAGAATTGCATGGGCGACAATCTTTTTTTACTGAATTTGCCTTTGCCAAGGATGTGTTTATGGATGTTACTAGATAATACAATTATGTATTAGTAGTTAATATTATTTTGTTCAGCATTTTGATAGTTACAGTTAAACCAGTTTTTCGTTTTTACTCTAATTTAATTGTGATCAATCAAATTGCACCTGGAATGCAACGCCTTACATTTGCCTTTAAAATAAGAAAACAATAGGGTCTAGACTATCATAATATGTTTTAGGGGGTTTGGTCTGGTCCACAACACTGCAATGAGATGAGGAACTAAGCAGATTATTGTTGAGCAAGTGCTGCTTAATTGCAGTGTTGCTTGCACCTTCTATCTCTTTTGCTCATGACTTGGATGATGATTGGTAATACCATAGCTATCAAGGAACTACCAAAGCTAATAAAGAGCTATCTAGAAAATATGAGGAATTTAAAAAAAGTGACAGTTATCTCAACATTCCAGTTGATATCCAGAGTTATTGGATTTGTGGTGCATGACTAATTTTCCAAACACAATGTACACCATAGTGTGTCTGTCAAGTGAATATTTTGATTGACAGCTTCAACACATAGATTGGAAATGTTAGTTTATATAAGGAATTGATCAATTAATTGAACTGTTTATTTTCATGAGGGATTACTTGAAGATATTTCGATCTATTGAACATGTTTGTATCAATGAAAGTATTGATACAAACATGGGGCAGCTTGGTAGCTCAGTCCTGATGAAGGGCTTTTGCCCGAAACGTTGATCTTGCCTCTTGTCGGATGCTGCCTGAATTGCTGTGCTCTTCCAGCACCACTGATCCAGAACCTGGTTTCCATCATCTGCAGTCATTGTTTTTACCTAGCTCAGTGGTTAGCACTGCTGCCTTACAGGTTCGATTCCAGCCTCGGGCAACTGCCTGTGCGAAGTTTGCACCTACTCTGCATGGGTTTTCTCTGGGTCCTCTGGTTTCCTCCCACAATTCAAAGATGTGCAGGTTAGGTGAATGGGCCAAGCAAAATTGCCCCATACTGATCAGGGCTGTGTAGATTAGGTGCATTAGTCAGGAGTAAATGTAGAGGAATGGGTTTGGGTGGGATACTCTTTGGAGGGTTGGTGTGGACTTGTTAGGCCAAATGGCCTGTGTCCGCACTGTAAGGATTCTATGAAAAATGTTTTCAATCATGACCTCATCACTAGACAGATAACTTTATATTCTGCCAGTATGCTGAGGTTCGGTGGGAGTGGGCACTAGTTGAGTTGTTGTGGAGAGGAGAATACAAAGTGAGGGATGGGTATGAGTAGAACTCAGTTGGCTTCAGGCTATTGAAGTGCCATGCAGATCATTGAGGACACACAGAATAAAAACTTAAAAGTTTCACTTCTCAGAAGCCTATTTCTACACTTTTTTTTTCTGTACAGCTTTTGCATTTTTTTGTTTGCATATATGATTAAGTTTGTCAGAATTGTTTTTGTGTTTTGGTATGCGTACTCGAACTCTATCTAAATCTTCATACTTAAAAGTTTGTCATCATTTTAGATGGTCTACTACAGTCATCCAAGCAACTTAATTGTTGTTTAGATATATATCATATCTAAGAAATTCCTTTGAATTGTAGAGATCCTTCTAAATAGCCCAAATTATGGAAACTATATGTTTTAAAATTTGGGACTCTAATTTCACTAAAAAAAAAACACCCAGGATCTACATGAAATAACACAAGCTGGCATCTTTGGTGTTTTGCAAAGTATATGAACAAAAGGTGTATTTACTTCTTAATATTTAAATAAAAAATCCGCAATGGTTAATCATTAAAAAGAGCAAGTCTTTGTGTTCCTCATCTTGTTGATATAACATCACAATATTTCTCAGTGACTCATGACAACATTATTTTCTTGCCATTCATATTCCCCCACAATAGCTTTTTATACTGCTGGATTGCCACAGGATGTTGTCAACCATAGTTGCTTTTGAAGATCAAAAAGATCATTAAAATATCCTTGTAAAAAGACATGCAAAAAATGAGGGGGAACATAAAGAGCTACCATATGACACAACATTAAAGCATTGCTCCTGATCACAATAAAATGGTGAAGAACTAGTTAGATCAGAACATATACTATATTTATAATATATAGATTTTATATCAGTTCTGTTTCATTTAATCTATCATTTGATTCACATGAACTATGCTGTACATACTGCTTTCTATCCCATCCGTCACGTTGCTGGTTAATAAATGTGCTAATGAAGAAACAACTCTTCCCTTCATGTTGGATTGTTTGTCCTGTTTAATAATGTTTTTGCTTGAGCTGTTACTAAGCTGTATTTTTTGACACATGATGTGTGTACGGTTCTTCAGACAAGGTTAAGCTGTACATGTTAGTAAGATCATTAAGGCTAAATATCCAACATGTCTCGTAATTACTGTGCACAATGACAAAAATAAAGCTTTAATTCACTTTAAGATTATCTGGTGGATTCTGCCTTCTGTAAGAGGGCTATATTTGCTTTGTTTACAAATCGTGCTTCTTTACTGTACATATTGTTGGTAATGATTTGGTGTGTAGTGTAAGGATGGGGAAACAGCCTATGTGTATACAATATGTTAGTGATTGCGACAGGGCTGCTGGTTGTTTAATCAAAGTACTCTAATGAAACAGTCTCAGTTTTTGTTCAAGCTAGTTTTAGTCTGTGCATTAATTAGAAGAAATTATATTTGATCTATTTCAGAATTTGGCATTTGAAATTACCAAGTTCATTTTGAGTTTATTTTAGTCATTTGTTTAAAACAAGACATTTCAAATGTACTTTGCAAGTACTATGCTACTGTAATTAAGTTGATATAAATTCAAGGTCATAATTTATATTTGAAAATAATTTTCTTGTTAGTTTTTTTTTAGAAAAAGCAAAAGTTATCTGGACAGGTTCTGCATCATATGCTGAAATGTGTACACCTTGGAAGATCAGCTAGAAAATATTAAGTCAGACTAAATGAATAGTTATTGCATGTTTTCATAAGGATTTTTTCTTATTTTCTACATCATGCTCATATTAACTATGATATGTTTACTCCCTGTTCCCACATTTCACTGAATGAAATCACCTTTTGTAACTTTAAACTCCCTATTGTCTGGGCGTCTGTTTCAAAAATAACCAATCCCCTTGCTAGTCTGTCTTGCAAGTGGCTTTCAAAGGAAATCATATGTGCAATAGTTTTTCTACTTGATTGCTTCCTGGCTCTGGGTTGATGTCTTCTCCTTTTATTAAGCAGTCTGAGACATTTTTCGATATAAGCATTACTGTAGTTTCCCAGTGCAAAGCAAAAGAAATGTTAAAAGAGTAACCAACAGTTTCGCAGTGTAAATGCTTCAACCTTTAATGAACAAATTTCTCATTGAAATGATTCATACACCATTGCTCAAAAGTTGATTTTGGTGTTGTTGCATGAAGAAAAGGCTAGGTATTTCTACTTCACTCAATACAAGACCTGAAAGCAATGTGTGATGTAAAACTAAGTAAGACAGACTTGAAAGATTGAGCTGTAAATATTATTCCGTACTAACATACTTGACCACTAGTAGAGAAACCATATTGGATGAGAATAAGATTAGACGTGCTTTTGACTTAACCACATCTTCCCATGGGCTTAGAACTCCAATGTCAGAACTAAAGTGGCAGATGGATTCTTGAAGTTACTAGCCCAATCAGAGACATGGTAAGTGTGGATATTTGGCAGCCCCACAGGAAGACGTGGATTTCTGGAACCTTCAGGGAGCTTCACTATGACCTTGTGGGGTGGCGTGGTATCTAATACAACTGTGAAGCTTGATTGGCTCATTGAACTGATTGGACAATAACAGTCATGCCCCTTTGAAACATTGCAAGTTTAAGGGGAAAAACTTGAACGAGGGTGATGTCTGTTGCTCTTGCAGAGAGCCAACACGGAAATGATCGATTAAGTAATTGCTATACTGTATTCATCCTATAATTCTAAGTGCTATCTCAGTGATATGTTTACATACTAATGTAGTAATTAGGAGCAGGAATAAGTCATTCAAAAAGATGTAGCAATTCTGATTTAAACCTCAAATATGCATTCTTGCCTCCTTGATAACCTTACTAAACAAGAAAATATCTGACTCTATCTTAAAAATCTCAATGATACTACCTCCACCGCCTGTTCAGGAGGAGAGTTCCAAAGACTTGACTCTCTGAGAAAAAACATTTCACTAATCTCTGTTTTAAATGGGTGACCCTTGATTGTTAAATAGTGACCCCTAGTTATAGATTCTTTGAGGTAACATTCACATCTATCCTGTCAAGAAGACTCCTTAGGATTTTCTGTGTCTCAATCAGTTTGTCTCCTACTCTTCTAAATTCGAGCGAATACAAGGCTAAAGTACCAAAATGAGCAACTTCACATGTTCTCTCATTATATCCCATTTGCCACTTCTTTAACTGCTCATTTAATCTATCTGTACCTTTTTATAACCTTTTCACAATGGATAGCTTGTTTTCCTCCCTATCTTTGTGTCCTCAGACTTGGCAACCATACCTTTCATCCTTGCATCTAAATATTTACAGAAGAGTGTTAAGGTGAAGGGCGCTGAGGGCAGTGAAATCTGGCAGTGCTGCAAAATTGGACTTAATAAAGTATGTACTCAACTTAATTCTTGCAGACTGTGTGGTAGATGCAGGTGACCGAGTTCCCACCACACATGGGAAAACCTTTAGATGACAGGAATGCATCTTGATGCAGCTACCCCTATTTTTTGAACATCCACCATTTACAAATCTGCCATCATGGGTCTGAGAAAATTCAGCCCTCAACCTCTAGGATTGTCTTACTGAAGTACTTGGGAGCTGCCAGATACAGTTTAGACAACAGGAAAAAAAAATGGGGAAAAATTTAAGGAAAATTATCTGTTGGGATCAAATGCTGCCTTTGAGGCCTTTTGCCTTTGTTGCTGGGAAATGATGTTACTGTTTTTAAAATCAAATGAAGGACAAAGTAGTGCTAGTTATGCTAAAGTGTCTCCACCTGTGTCACAGCATGGTAATTTGAATAGAAACAATGTATAGGGGCCAGTTTAAAGGCAGGAGAACAACATTAATTCATAAAAGTCATTCGGAAAACTGGTGTAGATAGATGGGGCAGAATGACCTCCTCTGCTATAACAATCCAGTGATTCAGTAGAGGCTGTATACTTGAATATTAAGAAGATTTTCAATAAATGCCACACAAACTGTCAACAACACAACATAGACTCATGGAATCCGAGGGCGGATGTTAGCATGGATTGGTTAATGTGCAGGAAACAGAAAATAGGATTAAATGGGACCTTTTCAAATTGGCAGTCTGTGATTACTGGAGTGCCATAAGGATACATGCAGGTAATACAGCTATTTACAGCCTATATTACTGATTGACATGTCCAAATTTGCTGACATTAAAAGCTAAGTGAGCATGCAAGTTGCGAGACGGACACAGAAGTTGCAGTGTTACATTTCTAGGTTGAGTAAGTGAGTAACAAGGTGTCTGATGGAGTGTAGGTAGGGAAGTGTGAACTTATTCACTCAAGGTCATAAGTATACAAAAGCAGAATATTTTTGAAAATGCATAAACCTTGTAAATATTGATGTTTAGAAATGCATGGGCGTACTTGTACCAGAAACACAACTAAGATGTAGCAAGCAATCTGAAGACAAACAGTTTGTTAATCTTTATTGCAAGGAGATGAAAATAAAAGAATAAAGATGTTTAGCCAGAATTGTGCAGAACTTTGGTGTGACCACACCAGGAATAATGCATATAATTTTGGACTCTGTATTTAAGGAAAGATATACTTGCATGGAGACAATGCAATGAAGATTCGTTATACTGATCTCTGTAATGACTAAAAATCTGTAAACAAATGACATTCTGTAGGGCCTCATAGGGTAAATACTGAGTATTTTTATTCTCTGGCTACAGAATCTAGAGCAAAGGGCACACACTCAGTTCAAGGTGTTGATAATTTAGAGCTGAGATGAGAAGCAATTTATTTGCTCAAGAGTTATCATCTTTGGTATTCTTTAGAGTTGATGTTGTGCAATCATTGAATATATTTAGGACCAATAGTTTTTTTAGACTTAAGAAAATTAAAGGATATAGATCGAATAATGGAGTTAAAACCAAAGGTCAGTCGTGCTCATTTTGAATAGGACAGCAGATTCAACTGCTGTTTTTTGTTTTCATATTCTTATTTCAGTTATTGGAGCCACTGCCCCCTTTTTTTGTCTCAAGCATAGGTCCTTGACTTTCCAAGTTTTGTGATCTCCCCTTCCAGTGAGAAAAACAGGGAGATAGAAATGTTTAGAATAATGAGAGGAGAGAAGGATGAAATTTGTGTACATCATCTGTGAGGCATAGGACAATAGATGGAAGCTATATATGAGTGTTGGTGACTCAGATGGGGATCTGCCTCCAAAGACAGCATTAAGCGTAAATGTAAGGTGTTGACTTAAGAATATTATGCCAGTGAGAATGATGGCCTTGGAGCCTGGCAGTGTTATATAACTCATCTGATATGCCCTCTTGAGTTCTCAAGCAGATCAGAATGGCCACAGAACTGCTGTTCACTGTCTCAGTCAATTCCATTTATACCTGATTGGTTATTCTCATCCTTCTAGCCATTGAAGAGAGCAGCTCCCTTGATTGGATCTCCATGAAAAAGTAGGAGTCCTAGGTGTCAATCATTTCAGATTTTTTTGCCAGTAAATACAGTTGCATATAAGATCACTGTATAAAATAGTTCAATACAATGCTCTTCCTGATACTATGCTCCAACCCAGACATCAGTTATAAGGGATGGGCAATAAATGCTGCTCTAGCCCGTGATGACCTCCCATCAAGGAATAAATTTTAAAAAAAACACCATAGAGGTTTAACAATCACAGGATGTTAAACTGCTTCAAGTTAACGAGGTTCCTAGCAGGACAGGACCAGGCAAGGTTTATCTGACGATGATTGCTTGTAGGCTCTTGCTGGGCTGTTTGAACAGTAACTAGATGATAGGACTAGATTTCCTTATATGAAATTAGCTGGGGAACAAGAAGCATGTAAGGAACGTCTGCCCAGCTAATCTTGACTCCTTCTGAAGAAACACTCTCTCATTGAGTTCAGGGTGAACCTATATGGTTTTCTGAAAAGTGATTGAAGAAACTTCTCAAGACAGTATTTCCTGAGCACTCTGTGTCTGCCAAAATTCCAGAGATAACCATGCATGATTAGAGACTTGACCACATATCAGAATACCAGGGTAAAAATCTTTAGAACGTTCCGTGCATTATCTTTTTTCTCTTCACGAATAACACCAGAAGTCTTTAATTTCAAAGAGAGAAATCTGCTTATTTTTCTCTTTTTTCCTGAAACCTGTGTTTGTGCTCATGCATATTGCAGGTGATTTACACACATGGATGTAGGCTTGCTCGCTGAGCTGGAAGGTTCGTTTTCAGATGTTTTGTCACCATACTAGGTAACATCATCAGTGAGCCTCTGGATGAAGCGCTGGTGGCATGGCCCGCTTTCTGTTTATGCATATAGTTTTCCTTGGGTTGGTGTATCAATTTCTGTGGCGATGTCATTTCCTGTGGTGATGTCATTTTCTGTTCTTTTTCTCAGGGGGTGGTAAATGGGATCCAAGTCAATGTGTTTGTTGATAGAGTTCCGGTTGAAATGTCATGCTTCTAGGAATTCTCATATATGTGTCTGTTTGACTTGTCCTAGGATGGATGTGGTGTCCTTCCTCATCTATATGTAAGGATACTAGTGAGAGTGGGTCATGTCTTTTTGTGGCTTGTTGATGTTCATGTATCCTAGTGGCTAGTTTTCTTCCTGTTTGTCCAATGTGTTTGCTACAGTTTTTGCAAAGTATTTTGTAAAATACATTCGTTTTCTTTGTTATGTGTATAGGGTCTTTCAAGTTCATTAGCTGCTGTTTTAGTGTGTTGGTGGATTTATTGCTACCATGATGCCAAGAGGTCTGAGTAGTTTGGCAGTCATTTCTGAGATGTCTTTGGTGTAGGGGAGGGTGGCGAGGGTTTCTGGACGTGTTTCGTCTGCTTTTTGGGGTTTGTTGCTAAGAAATCGGCGGACTGTGTTCATTGGGTACCCATTCTTTTGAATACACTGTATAGGTAATTTTCCTCTGCACCACGTAGTTCCTCTGTGCTGCAGTGTGTGGTGGCTCATTGAATTAATGTTCAAATGCAGCTTCATTTGTAGGTATTGGGATGATTATTTCTGGAGTTCAGTATTTGGTCAGTATGTGTTGTTTTCCTGTAGCAATCATCCCAACACCCACAACGAAGCTGCGTTAGAACATTATTTCAACGAGCCACCACACACTGCAATGTAGAGGAACTACGCAGGACAGAGGAAAATCACCTATATAGTGTATTCAAAAAGAACGGGTACCCAATGAACACAGTCTGCCGATTTCTCAGCAACAAACCCCAAAAAGCAGACAAAACACGTCCAGAAAAATAGCCACTGTCCCCTACATCAAAGACATCTCAGAAATGACTTCCAGACCACTCAGACCTCTTGGCATTATGGTAGCCCATGAACAAACTAAAACAGCAGCTAATGAACTTGAAAGACCCTATACAGACAACAAACAAAACTAATGTCATTTATAAAATATCTTGCAAGAACTGTAACAAACATCGCATTGAACAAACAGGCAGAAAACTAGCCACCAGGATACATGAACATCAACAAGCCACAAAAAGACATGACCCACTCTCACTAGTATCCTTACATATAGATAAGGAAGGACAACACATCCATTCTAGGACAAGCCAAACAGAGACCGCATAAGAACTCCTAGAAGCGTGGCATTCCAACTGGAACTCTTAAGAACAAAAACATTGATTTGGGTCCCATTTACTACCCCCGAGAGAGAACAGGAAATGATGTCACTGCAGGAAATGACATCACCAACCAAAGGAAATCTAAACACATAAACAGAAAGCGGGCCATTCCACCAGTGCTTCATCTGGAGGCTCACTGACAATATTAACTAGTATATGACGAAACGTTTGAAAATGAATCTTCCAGCTCAGCGAGCAAATCTACATCTAGAACCTCAACCTTAGCTACAAATCTTCTCAAAACTCACTAATGGACAAACATTTATAATTCCATATTATCAACTGTGTATATTAACCAGTCATTGTATCTTCATTGAATAATTCCTCTTTTGACAGTAAGCCAATAATTGCATTTAGTAAAGAAACCTGCTTAAAAGCTCTTTTTATTTAAAATCTGATATAGATAAGGTAGTTAGTTGCCATTTTTGTAAAGGGGAAATATTTTATATTTATTTGTTGAGTAGTAAGATTAGAGCAATAATGCACTTCACCAGTTCTGTCATATCACAGTCCACTTTAAATGGGAAATGCTCAGCTGCATTTCTCATAGGTAGCCAATACGTGTCAAAAAGGTATATTCACTGGACTGAGATTGGACACACTCATCATGCATTGGAACTTCACAAAAGTGTTCAAACAATCTTTAGAATTGGATTTAAAATTATATTCCATTGGTAAAAGGCCAATGTGAGCGTGTATTATTCAGTATTGCTGCGCTTTATGTAAAAACTACAGTGTGTTTATAAGTTTATGCCTTCTGCCACAATGCCTTTTGTATTTTCCGTGGAAACAAGCCTTTCAGGCCAAATGATCATTATTTACCACATGGACAGTGGTCCAGTGCCCTTTCGCCCCATTTCCTTTGGTCGCTCATCTAACCTAACTTTTAATTGTTCGTCAGGTATGTTTTCAATTATTAACTTGTGGTCTCTAAGCATCAAATTTGTTTTGTTCAAGATTCTTATTGTTTTGATCTGATGGATCTTTATAGCGCACCCCTGTTTTGAATAACTTTCTAACATGAGAAGAGAATAAGAAATTATGGGAACTATCATAGTGCATAGATCTGATCTGATTTTGGGGTTGGTTTAAAAAAAATGCTAAGCTCCAGTAATGTAGAATGGTTGATATTAACATTATGACTTGTTAGAGAAACAAACCCCACTGCACTCATTGCATTGCACCTGTTTTGTATTTTTTTAGGTTTATAGTGCTTTCTGTGGTTCTCTTTGGCCTAACATACAGCCCTCAAGAGCAGTGCTCGCTCAACCTGGTTGATCATGGCAGGGGTTACTTGGGCATTCTCATTGCCTGTGTGATATCTGAGGCTGCTATAATCTGGCTTAGTATGCGAGGAAGTATCCTTTACACAGAGCCACGAGATTCGATGCAGTACATTCTGTACATCCGTATGGGTAAGATGTGAGATTTACTGTGAGATTTTGCATGTGTGTTAAAAGTTGCTGTCTTTGAACTTCAACTATAATACTTTGTGATATCAACAACAACAGAATGACTAAGACTCCCAAAGTGAATAGAATGCCTTTTCGTAATTGTTTGTTTCTGATGTTTATACATTTCGGTTACATGGCCATTGTTGTTCATATGCATATATTCACCAGTAACGTGTACAAGTAAATTAACCTGAATGGAATTGGACAAAGCTTGAAATTTAGTCCTCGGATTTCTTTCATGGCAGTCATTGTAGATGAAACTCACTGTAGTGTTAAGTTTCCAACTACTAAAATTGAGGCATTGGTATATTTTGTTCCATTCATCAGTTAGAGATTGAAATTTGTCTGTGGCATTTGTGCTATAGGCAGTATCAGCCCTGCCACCCATCAACATTTAGTGCCTAATATTCAATTCCATTAGATATATCCATTATTGGCCTCTTCATCGCCACAGACTGAGAAAAACTTCTCCCCATTAATTCAGATTTTAAGATTGATAAACCATTACAAGTGTGAAAATGCATCATCTGAAATATATTCAGTGCAATGGATGGCTTGTCATGACCCTGAGCTCCAGTTAACATTGAGTAATCAATAGTGGATAGCACCCTTAATATCTTAGGCTTGATCCTTGGGGAGATAAAAAAGAACCTTCATCTTAGGCTGTTTCCCTGCAGTACAAGAACCCAGCTATATAATTGGTGGAGGTCAGTTGAATCATGCATCTTGCACCGAGAATGCAGCAAAACAATCTGTTCTTGGGGCTTCTATAGCTTCTGAAGGAAAATTAAATGTTAACAGGGCTGCGAGTTGCTGCAGTTGAATGTCCTTTTGTATTGCCCTTCATGTCGACGGAAATATTTGGCTTTCATCTTCTCAGTATGAGGCGACGTGCATAAAGTGCCTGTTGAGATAGTGGGTGCAGTATATTATTATAATTAAACAACAGTGCGCTGTCAGTCTAGTGCTGATCTTATAGTAGTTACATCACTCAGCAAAATCAAGCATCATTTTAAAAAAATTTACTAACATCCACCCCACACCCCCTAAAAAAAAGAAAAGCAGACATATCTCAATCGTTTTGCTTCGGTATTTAGCAGGGAAGTAGAACTGTTAGACATGACATTGAGTTAAGCACTAAGTTAAGTGCTTTAAAAAGCTTTTGTAAGTGTTGAATAAATTAATTAGAAAGAGATAAGAGACATTACTACATAGATTTAATAATTTGTTAGGAAAGAAGGTGCAATTCCAGAGGACTGAAGGCAAGCTAACGTAATCTTATATTGGCAAAGGGGCACAGAACATGCCTAGGGCATTATAGTCCAGCCAGCTTAACATTGTTGGTAGGCACAATATTGGAATCTGTACTCAAGGAGAAAATAGAGTATTATAGAGTTAGAGGAGGAGGGCGGGTGGGAGACACTACAGTTGTAGAGTCTCGGGTTTAGCTGCCTTGCAGATACATATGGTCACTGCTTCCCTTCACGGCTGCCCATCTGGTCCTTGTCACTTCCTCCGCTGCTCCCGCTCATCTGGAAGAGCATGGTTTGATTAAATCAGTCAACACGGCTTTGTGAGGGGCAGGTCATGCCTCACACACCTTATCGAGTTCTTTGAGGATGTGACTAGAAAAGTTGATGAGGGTCGAGCTATGGATGTGGTGTATATGGACTTCAGCAAGGCAGTTGATAAGGTTCCCCATTGTAGGCTCATTCAGAAGGTCAGGAGGAATGGGATACAGGGGAATTTAGCTGTCTGTATACAGAATTGGCTGGCCAACAGAAGACAGCGAGTGGTAGTAGAAGGAAAATATTCTGCCTGGAAGTCTGTGGTGAGTGGTGTTCCACAGGGCTCTGTCCTTGGGCCTCTACTGTTTGTAATTTTTATTAGTGGCTTAGATAAGGGGATTGAAGGATGGGTCAGCAAGTTTGCAGACGACACAAAGATTGGAGGTGTCGTTGACAGTATAGAGGGCTGTTGTAGGCTGCAGCGGGACGTTGACAGGATGCTGAGATGTGGCAGATGGAGTTCAACCTGGATAAATGCGAGGTGATGCATTTTGGAAGGTCGAATTTGAAAGCTGAGTACAGGATTAAGGATAGGATTCTTGGCAGTGTGGAGGAACAGAGGGATCTTGGTGTGCAGGTACATAGATTCCTTAAGATGGCCACCCAAGTGGACAGGGTTATTAAGAAAGCACATGGTGTTTTGGCTTTCATTAACAGGGGGATCGAGTTTAAGAGTCGGGAGATCTTGTTGCAGCTCCATAAAACTTTGGTTAGACCACACTTGGAATACTGCGTCCAGTTCTGGTTGCCCTATTATAGGAAAGACGTGGATGCTTTGGAGAGGGTTCAGAGGAGGTTTACCAGGATGCTGCCTGGACTGGAGGGCTTATCTTATGAAGAGAGGTTAACTGAGCTCGAACTTTTTTCATTGGAGAAAAGGAGGAGGAGAGGGGACCTAATTGAGGTATACCAAGATAATGTGAGGCATATATAGAGTCGATAACCAGAGACTATTTCCCAGGGCAGAAATGGCTAACACGAGGGGTCATAGTTTTAAGCTGGTTGGAGGAAAGTATAGAGGGGATGTCAGAGGCGGGTTCTTTACACAGAGAGTTGTGAGAACATGGATTGCGTCCCCAGCAGCAGTTGTGGAAGCAAGGTCATTGGGACATTTAAGAGACTGCTGGACATGCATATGGTCACAGAAATTTGAGGGTGCATACATGAGGATCAATGGTCGGCACAACATCGTGGGCTGAAGCACCTGTTCTGTGCTGTACTGTTCTAACCTGTTTCACTACAGGTTAATAAGACCAGCGAGAAAGCAAGGGTAACCATTGTATATTTCTAGGGGAAAATGATTGGCAAGTAGGAAGGTTGTGTTAAGCACAGGAAAACCTGGCTAAACCACATGGACTACTTCTTGTAGTTCAGGCTGCTATTTTGTATGAAGGATATACAGACATTTGAGAGGATGCAGAGAAAGTTTGCGGGGCTGATAATAAAAATGTGTATACATATCAAAAATGCACAACAGATTAGGGAAAAAAATGCAGAGGTTGACCTAATAGAGGTCTTTAAAATTACAAAAGTTTTAGGTAGAATTAATAGAACAGAATGTTTTCACTTGCAGGAAATGATGACTATAAGTCATCACCTAATTTGGTAATTGAAAGGTCTAATAGGGAATTCAAAAGAAAGTTCTTCCTCCGAAGAGTGATGAGAATGCGGAACCCATGATCATGTGTACAAGGAGGGGTTGAAGTGGATAATATAGATGCGTTTAAGGAGAAGTTAGACTAGCATAAGAGGGGAAAGAGAACAGAGGATTGCAGAAGTCTATTTAAGTGAGGGAAAATGTGAGGCGGCTGCAAAATCATCATGAATATGGTATCAGGAATTGACAGGGAGAAGCCATTCCTGTCCATGAGGAGGTTGATGATAAAAAGACACCAATTTAAAGAGATAAAATAACCAAGGACAACATGAGGACGGACCTTTTTAGAGAATCAGTGGTTAGGAACCGAAATGCATTGTTTGAGAGTGTGGTGCAGATAGGTTCAGTCATGGCTTTAAAAATATATTAAACAATTAAATGAAGGGAAAAGAATGATCGGGCTGCGGAAAAAGGTGTGGGAGTGGTATGATTTGCATTTTGAAAACCTTCGTGGACGCAACAAGCCTACTGGTCTATTTTTGTAGAGTACCAAATCTTTGTATTTTTGTAGAGAGGCACATGTTAGATCTAACTTATTATGGACCCCTAATTATCCTCAAAAGGTGATTGGCTTTTTTATTTAAACCATATAGTTCATTCTGTGATGCATTTATGGTGTTCCTATAGTAACTGTTATCTCAAGCTTTTGCAAATCTCTTATCGCTTCTTTGTAGGTATTATTGGCACTGTTTCATGCCTGATCAATGATGAAGGGAGCAGTCACAGGAACCCAATCAATGATCATTGTTCTATCAGATACAGATTGACTTACTATGTATTTTGGAGAAGTTTATTGGTTTTGTATTTCAAACCATCCTGTTCTAAACTTGTAAACTATATCTGGCAGGATTTGTTTCATGTGCATTGTTCAAATACATTCCTTTTTAGTCATTAAATTCAACCAAAGATTTAAGCATTCTGTGTTATAGACAAAAGAGAAAGGAAAGAACATTATATTTTCAAAGGTTTGATTGGGATGGCAATGCAATAGCTGCAGAAACAAGTTATTTGTAACAGAGACTAGTTTTGCAACCTATTCTAATGCTCAACAATTATGCTGTAACCTCAGATTGACAGTATGAATTAGATGCAGTGATTGATTTTTTTTCCAGTTAAATAATTCGGTACTAAATTGTCTGTATATGTACTTATAAGTAAAAGTATGCCTCTTTGAAAAAAGAACATAATCGAGTTGCTTGGCTGTTTTTTTCTTGCAGCAATTGTGCTAATAGAATTTGCATACGCAATCATAGGAATTGTCTGGTTAGTGCGGTACTACCACTCCTGTAATGACACTACTGCAAAGAACGTTACCTTGGGTGAGTACAGACTGCGAGTATACATTCCGTTAATGAGCAGTATCCTTTCTCACACAATGCCCTGAGTGAATAGTTCTGCTGATCAGCCTTCAAAATTCATGTATTCATGAAAATGAACAAACACTCTTGATTTTTCTCGCATTGTGTTTTTGATCTTTTTGTTGCAGGCAGGACCAAATATTTTTCATTTTCTGTAATTCTCCTGTAAATGCATATTGGCCTTGATCTGTTCCCTCATTCTACTATTGCAACAAGCCTGAATCAGCTAATCACCTGATTTAGTTTACCCTTTTCCTAATGTGTAAAACTTTAATTTTCTTTGAAACAATGTATGGAGAAATATAGGCTTGATTTTAGACATCAGCATGTCTCAGAGTCCTAAATTGTTTACAATTCTCGATCCTTGGTTAATGACAGCCTTTTGTCTCTATTTCTAATCTAATATACTTCTGAGATACTGATTATCCTTCGGTTTAGAGACATCTGGAGTCATAGAAATGTACAGCATGGAAACAGACCCTTTGGTCCAACCTGTCCATGCCGACCAGATATCCCACCCAATCTAGTCCCACCTGCCAGCACCTGGCCCATATCCCTCCAAACCCTTCCTATTCATATACCCATCCAAATGCCTCTTAAATGTTGCAATTGTACCAGCCTCCACCACATCCTCTGGCAGCTCATTCCATACATGTACCACCCTCTGCGTGAAAAAGTTGCCCCTTCGGTCTCTTTTATATCTTTCCCCTCTCACCCTAAACCTATGCCCTCTAGTTCTGGATTCCCCAGGGAAAAGACTGTCTATTTATCCTATCCATGCCCCTCATAACTTTGTAAACCTCCATAAGGTCACCCCTCAGTCTTCAACTCTCCAGGGAAAACAGCCCCAGCCTGTTCAGCCTCTCCCCAGAGCTCAAATCCTCCAACCCTGGCAACATCCTTGTAAATCTTTTCTGAACCCTTTCAAGTTTCACAACATCTTTTCGATAGGAAGCAGACCAGAATTGCACGCAATATTCCAACAGTGGCCTAACCAATGTCCTGTACAGCCGCAACATGACCTCCCAACTCCTGTACTCAATACTCTGACCAATAAAGGAAAGCATACCAAACGCCACCTCCTCTATCCTATCTACTTGCGACTCCACTTTCAAGGAGCTATGAACCTGCACTCCAAGGTCTCTTCGTTCAGCAACACTCCCTAGGATCTTACCATTAAGTGTATAAGTCCTGCTAAAATTTGCTTTCCCAAAATGTAGCACCTTGCATTTATCTGAATTAAACTCCATCTGCCACTTCTCAGCCCATTGGCCCATTTGGTCCAGATCCTGTTGTAATCTGATGTAACCCTCTTTGCTGTCCACTACACCTCCGATTTTGGTGTCATCTGCAAACTTACTAACTGTACCTCTTATGCTGGCATCCAAATCATTTATGTAAATAACAAAAAGTAGAGGACCCAGCATTGATCCTTGTGGCACTCTACTGGTCACAGGCCTCCAGTCTGCCTTGCAATGTAGGTTTATGGAAGTTGAGACTATTCCGGTTTCCTCCTTACCTGAAATGGACCTTCGGACAAGGCGATAATATGATAGCTCCTTAAGAATGGAAGCAAGAGTAAACCATTCAACCTTTTGAGCCATCTCTACCATTCAGTATGATTTTGGCTTTTAACTGGTATTTAACTGAATTGTCTGAATGTTTTTCCCTATCCCTAAATTCACTGAAAGACCAGATGTTGTTCTATGTCAGTCTTACGTATATTCAATAGTGGAGCAAGTTTCTGGGGTAATTAATTCCAAAGGTACACAACTCTTGCCATGAAGGAATTTTTCTACACTTCAGTTTTAAATGCCTCTTAAGCTGAACACCTCCGTGTTCTAGATTCCACACCAGGGAGAACAGCTTCTTAGTGTCTATCATATCCCAGTCACTTCAGATACGATCACCTAAATCTACAGAGTACAACTCTCTTGTGCCATGAACCAATGTACTGACTTCTTATTTTTGTACTCAGTCTCTTCGCAAGAAAACCAGCATATCGCTTGTCTACTAAATTGTTCGCTGTACCTGCATGCTAACTTACTGCGTTGATTGTCCATATTCCCTAAACCCCTCAGAACATGAATACTTACAAATTTCTTATCCTGATTTCAGCTCCTTACTGACAGTCTTGGCTGCAGCATGGGAGCAATATATATATGGATCATTCCTGATGAGGAAAGACAGCATACCCACAGCAACAGCAGAGACAACATCATGAGCTTTTGCACTTCCACACAGAATTAGTGACTGGCTGCTTGGAGATCAGGGTGACTCTGAGGAGTTGTGTGATGACTCGAGGAACAATGAGACAGAAGTTCTCTTGTGCAAATAATTAGGTTGCTGAAAATGTAGTTCATGTGCCTTGATACATCTTTTCAAGGTACCTTTCGATAAGTTGCATTGAGCATCTACAGAATGATTATGCGTTTTAGCAATTCTGAAAACAACAATGTATCCTGTTAGATCCGCTTGAACATAATACAATACCCAAACAAATATAACAAAATATGACACCAAGTCACAAGAAGAGATATTGGTTCAGATTTTCAAAACCTGGTCAAAGAGAAATGTTTTAAGGGGTGTCTTAGAAGGGGAAAGCATTGTAGAGAGGCAGAGAGTTGTACAGATGTCACTCCAAAGAGTAGGGTATAAGCTGAAAGCACAGATATCAATGATGGATCAATTAATATTGGAGAGTTTTGTGATGGAGATGGAGGGATATTGAGGAGCAAAGTCATGAAATGGTCTGAAAATGAGAATGACATTTTTAATATCAAAAGTTGCTTGAACTGGAGCCTGTGTCAGTCAGTGAGCACAAGGGTACTGGTGATTGGATTGTGATGTAAGTTAGCACATGGACAGCAAAATTTTGAATGAGTTTGATTAATGTAGATGTGGGAGACCAACCAAGATTGTGTTAGAACTGACAAACTTGGAGGTAGAAAAGGCTCCCTTAAATGGACAGAAAGGCGGAATTTCTTCTCTTAGGGTAGTGAGTTTGTGTAATTCTTCAGCTGAGAGGCTGTATAGGTGAGTCACAAAATATATTCAAGGCTGAGGTGGACATACTTTTGATTAACAAGGTGATCAAGAGTTATGAGGTAAAGTGGAGTTGAGGATTGTCAGGTCAGCAATAATCTCATTGAATGGGGGAACAAAGGCAATAGGTTAAATGGCTTGCATCTACTCCTAAATCTATGGTCTTATGTTCTTGTATACATTTGCTCACTCTGGATGACATATTATTTACATCCTGGAATCAAACCTGAAAGCAGCCAATGGCAGTCTATGCCTGCAGGGGAATGTTTCTGGGGCGAAGTTGCTGCATGTGGCACTAATCGATTATTGCCATGGTTATGGAGTGAAATTTCTGTTCTTTGGGCAATATTAGATTTGGTAAGCCAATCTTTGAATACCTAATAAATTAGCTTGTACATTCTGTTCTACACATCGTAAATTTCTCATGATTTATGAATCAGTCACTGAAGTCTAAAACTTTTAACACAAAATATAATGCTTCAAAACACCATGTACTCAATATATTTAACTAATTTAGCATTTCTAAATTATTCTCAAGACTGCAACTTCTACTTATTCAGAAGTAATAGTTTTATTTTTGATTAATGCATCAGTTTTACATTTCAATGAATGTTGAGTAATGCTGATTGCTTTAACAGTTACGTAGGACATGACATGTAAATAACAAATCTATGGTAAAAGGAAAAGGCTAATTTGGGACCACAGAGGAGATTAAGCTAGGAGGCAAGGATTGAGTTGAGGTACTAAAGTGAGTACTTTGCATCAGTCTTGAAATGAGATGAAATGCTGCCAAAGTCACAATGATAGAGATGGCAGCTGATCAGAAATTGTAAAGGCTTAAATTGATAAAGAGCAAATATGTGAGGGTGTTGGCTGTGCTTAAGGTTGATAAATAGTAAAAGCTGGATGAGTATTTTCTGAGGATAATGAGTGGATTAAGGGTGAAAATTGTGTTGACATGGACCAAAATCTTTGAATGCTTTTGTTATATAAGGTGATGCTGGGTAACTACAGAATTGCAAATGATTTCCCCTTGTTGAACCATGTGCAGAATTAAACTTTGGAAATAGCTTTTATCCTATGGGGCGAAGGTTTTGTAAATGATAATTCAAAACAAAGTAAAAGTCACTGGACAAATATGGATTAATTTAAGAATGCCATTATGGCTTTTTAAAGATCAAATCATGTTTACCTTGCTTGATTAAGTTTTTTAATGATGTAACGAGGAAAACTGATCAGGATTATGACATTGATGTGTTTCTGCTTTGTAATGTTTGTCATTATTTCCACATCTGACTGGATTGTGCACATCCTTTTCACTTTTTTTCAAGTCATCAGGTTGTACATGCAGCATAAGTGTATTTTGGAGAGTAGGGATTGAGTTCTTGTTTTCCTGTGAGGGTTTGCTTTGCTTCAACTGCCTGAATTATTGTACCTGTGGAGGCATTTTGACAAACTTAGAATTTAAGGGTGGCACAGAAGTCTTTGTGGATAGATCTGTTGGATTTTGGTGGCGAGTCCATCGTTGAGTATCACCTTATTGATTCTGGTATAGATGGAAAATCCCCTTCTTTCAAGACTCAGTTTCCACCTTTACTTTGGCAAGATGGATAATGAAATATTCTGCATATGCCAGCAAACTTGTTTTTTTTTCAGAGCAGAAGGTGTTGTGATATGCTGTATTCCACTTTCCTAGTCCTCTGACCAGCTGTAGAAATTCAGTTCTGAAGTTTATTGGCTGACTTTCTTGACTTTTCACTTTCTCTACTCTGCAAATCAGATGTCATTTAGTACAAATCTCTATGCCTAAGTTTGAACAGCTCTGGTTTAGAATCTCATAAAAGGTTTTAGTGATTTTTCTCTCCGTATTTACTGGCTTGGATTGAGAATTAGTTATCAGACAGGAACAGTAGGAAACAATAGTTCAGTTTTGGAGTGGAAGGCAAATAGGATGGCATAGGGATAACTGTTTGGACTCCAGCTGTTCACAATAAACTCTCATGATTTGGATGAGGAAATTGAACATAATTTTTCCAAATGATAATGCAAAACAAGGTGAGAGAGTCAGTGTTGAGGAGGACATAAAGACCAGTGAGTGGGCAAAAATATGACAGATGAAGTACAACATGGATAGATGTGAATTTGTCCATTTTTGTAGGAAAAACAGAATGGCACGATATTAATCAAATGGTGGTATTTTGGGAATGGTTAATGTACAATGAGACCTGAGTGTACTTGTACATAATATATTGAAAGCAAGCAGACAGACAGGTGCAAAAAGCAGTTAAGATTAATAGTATGTTGGATTAAGGAGTCGAGTTTTCAGTTGGCTTCCCATGAGGAGTTTACATTTTGCAGTGATGTTAACTGACAGCCAAGGAAAGCAAGTTGGATGTAAGAACAAAAGGTGTAGGAAAAGAAGTAGGCCATCCAGCTCATAGAGTCCAGAATGCTATTCAATGAGATCATGGCTTGTCTGATAATCCTGAACTCCACTCTACTGCCTTCTCGCCATAACCCTTGATTCCCTTTGATTAAAAATCTGTCAATCTCATTGAATTGAATATACTTAATGATCCAGCCTCAATGGCCTTTTGTGGCATAGAATTCTAGATGCACTACCTCTAAAAAGGAAAAAAAAAGCCTCCATCTCTGTCTTAAATAGGTAAAACCCCTACTCTGACATTGTAACCTTTGGTCTGAGATAGTGTGTTGTCTTTCATTGTAAGGGGATTTGAGTGTATGAGCAAGGTCATCTTTTTGCAGGTAGACATGAACTTAGTGAGATCGTGCCTTAAATATTATGTGCAACTTTGATCTCCTTGAAGAAAATGTATAGTTGCCAAATAGGTCGTCACAGTTTCACCAGACTGATTCTTGGAATGGCAGGTTTGTCACATGAAGAGATTGGATACATTGTCTGTATTCACTTGAGTTCAGAAGAATGAGAGGGGAGCTCATTTAAGTTTGTAGAATTCTGACTGGACAGACTAGATGCAGGGATGATATTTCCCCTGGCTGAAGGAGTCCAGAACAAGAGGACAGAGACTCTGATACATGATAAGCCATTTTGAGCTTAGATGAGAATTTCTTCACTCAGCGGATGGTAAACCTGTGGATTTCTGTACCACAGAAGGCAGTGGAAGTGAAGTCATGGAATATACATCAAAAATAAATACATTTCTAGAAGCTGTGTGTCAGGGCAATGGAGTGAGAATGAGAATATGGTGTTGAGGTAGAGATCAGCCATGACCATATTGAATAGTGGAGCAGACTTAGTGGGCTGAATTGCCTATTCATACTCCCTTTTTAATGTTTTTTTAATGTCTTCTATATTGAAGGGTTACATTCAGTTGCCCTGTGAGTTTGAATTCTGTACCTCTGGTCCAGGTAGTTATTGATTGAAGAGAGTCTTTTCTCCAACCCCAGTTTAATAGCAGTATTAATTGAAATTTTTGCACCTGTCTAATGTAATGCTGATCTTATTTCCCTCACGCAAGGAATGAGCATTCCAGTTACTTCCACTTGATTCCTTGATGCCTATAATGAAAGGCATCTTAATATCAATGCTCTCTTTGATTTCTGGCAGCTTGACACCTATTAATGTCTTTTTACTTATTCTGTGCAGGTTTCTTGTTGCGACACGTAGCTTGGGCATAATCGTTTTCCTGGTACTCAGCCAATTCAGAGATGCAGTTTCTGCCTCTGTGCTATTTTCGTTATGCCCAATTCTCTTTTTAGGCTTAACACATTTCACTCTGATTTTATGATATAGTTCTCCATATCATCCCAAAACACCAAATGAATTTGCTTACTGACCTCAATATGTCTGATGAATTGAATTGGCTTAGTTAAAGGTAAATCATCATCAGAATGGAGGTGGTGAGGTGATGTTTCATCTAATATTCTGACAACTTTTTCCTGGTTTTATTATTGAGCTACTATATTCCCCATTCTCTCCAAATCATTGCTAAAAGCATCAATGCATTCCACTGTGCTGGATATCTTATTAAGTTTAGTTCACATGACAATGATGTATTTTGCAGATTAAAGTAAATATCAAATGCATGTATTATTGCCCATTCATAACACTTCCTTCAAATCTTTGTCTGACTAGGAAATTTATCTGCTTCAACCTGTTGCATACTGCAGTGCACTGACCATCTCACTGTACACCTTTGCAGTGAGGCCAGATAGTGCAATACTTTGTAAATCTTAGGCATCAATTCAGTCACACTTCTAGTTGATTGGGGCCTGTAACCTAATCAAAATTTTTTTTGTTAATGGAAAAGATGTTTCCATATTATTCTTTCACTTTTTGCCACATATAATATTCTTGAAGAATATATAGGCCTGATAAGGTAAAGAAAATGTGAATTTTATTCATGAAATATCATACTGTGGCTTCATCTTGCTGTAAGGCTACAGGAAAATGCAAATCTTTGACATTAAAACTCTCCCTGTGGTGGTGTATGCTGTCTTTTTAGCATATTACACTTATTAAAATCATTCATAGAATATGGTTATCATTGGTGAGTCAGCATTCATTGTCCATCCTGTAAAAGGTGGTGGCGGGCTGTTTTTGAACTCCTGTAGCCCACACTAAAGGGGTAGCTGGATTGATACGAGGAAGGAAGTTGCAGGGTTTTGACCCAAACTTGGTGAAGAATGATGTTATATAATTCAATGCCAGGAAGACGTGTGGTTCCAAGAGAGCTGATAGGTGGTGATGTTCCCATGCATCTGTTGCACTGTCCTGACAGGCGGTAGAAGTCACAGGTTTGGAAAATGCTGTCAAAGGACCCTTGAGTTACTGCAATGCATTTTGGAGACAATGCACACTGTTGTCACTGTGTATCAGTAGGGAATTTTGAATGCTGTGAATGGAGTACCAGTCGAGTGGGCTTCTTTGTCCTGAATGATATTGAACTTCATAAGTATTATTGCAGCTGCACCCATCTACGCTAGTGTGTAGTATACTGTTACATCCCTGACTTGGATCATGTGAATGGTGGACATGATTTGAGGAGACAGGAGTAAGTTACTTGCTGCAGAATTACTATTTTATGACCTGTTCTTGTAGATGCTGTATTCATGTGACTGTTCTAATTAAGTAGCTTATACTGCAAATATGTGAAAAAAAATCAGCAGGCAATGAATCCATATATGAAAAATAAAAAGCAAAATGTTGAATCAAACTGTAACATTGTTAAAGCAGTATGCAAACAGTTTATACCAATGTTCTGACTTCTGTCTGCTTCTAGGAATTGTAACCTGTAATTGGGTCGTTATTCTGAGCGTCTGTATAACAGTAATGTGCGTCTTCGACAGAACAGGCAGAACATTTGTGAAACTTCGGGCAACCAAACGGCGTCAACGCAACCTCAGAACTTACAATTTACGGTATAAAGGAATAGTTCATAATTTTCTAACTTGGGTACCTTGTGGTGCACGTCTGGAAGCTGGTTGTATAAAGTATCACTTTTGCAGAAAGAAAATTGTAGTCAGTCCCATTCCAGATGGAGCTTTTCTACATTATAGCAGTTGCTAGGCTTTGTGAGATAGAACTTAGAATGTAGATCATTACAGCGCAGTACAGGCCCTTCGGCCCTTGATGTTGCGCCGATCTGTGAAACCAATCTGAAGCCCATCTAACCTACACTATTCCATTATCATTCATATATTTATCCAATGACCATTTTAATGCTCTTAAAGTTGGTGAGTCTACCATTGTTGCAGGCAGGGCGTTCCACACACTTACTACTCTCTGAGTAAGAACCTACCTCTGACATCTGTTCTGTATCTGTCACCCCTCAATTTAAAGCTATATCCCCTTGTACTAGCCATCACCATCTGAGGAAAAAAGCTCTCACTGTCCACCCTATCTATTCTTCTGTGCATCTTGTATGCCTCTATTAAGTCACCTCTCACAAAAACAGTCTCAAATCCTTCAGCTTTTCCTCATAAGACCTTCTCTCCATACCAGACAATATCCTAGTAAATCTCCTCTACACCATTTCCAGTGCTTCCACATCCTTCCTTTAATGAGGCAACCAAAACTGTACGCAATATTCCAAATGCAGCCACTCCAGAGTTTTGTACAGCTGCTACATGACCTCATGGTTCCAAAACTCAATCCCTCTACCAAAAAAAGCTAACACAATATCCTCTACATCCATCATTGACAGAAAGCTGAATGGATCCTTTTATATAATCCTGTTTTGAAAAGGTGTGATGACTTAATGAGACAGTTAGCAACAATGATGTCATCTCAGAGTTCCTGCTTTTTTTTGTCTCAACTTTTCTCTTTGTACATGGGGCAATTAAAATTAATTTAAATAAAAATAAATTCCTGTTTCTGACCTATCATTAACGGTTGCATATGCATGGAAGGCACTTGTGGCACAGTGGTGGTGTTCCTATCTCTGAGCCCGGAGGCCAGGGTTCAAGTCCCATGTGCTTCACTTGTATGTAAGAACATTTCTGAGTAGATTGATTTAAAAAAAAAAGTTGCTGCACTCCACTAGAATATGAAGTGACAACTTCTGCAGTAGCAGGAATTGGAGACAGCAGTTGATCAAGGTAAATAGAAGTTTGAGCCCTTTTGTAACACAGTGATTGAGTGGTAGAAAACCTGGGTTTAAGTCTCATCTGCAATAGAGGTAACTAATAACATCTCTGGATAGGTTGATTAGAAAAACAGGTTATCAGCTCAATTTGGCTTAGTCATACAGCATAGAAACAGGCCCCTTTAGCCCACCATGCCTATGCTGACCAACAAACACTAAACTACATTACACTCATTTACCTGCCCTTGGTCTATAGTCTTAGAATAATAATATTTGGTTTCATCAATAATTCAGCTGATAAAAATTTAAAAATGTTTAGGTTCTAAAGTCTGTACTGAGTTAACAGATCTCAGACTAGATGCAGCAATACCACTGGCAAAGTAAGGATCAGCTTTTTGAAAATCTTGTTTCTGCTGTCTATCCATTGACTTAATTGTGAAGAGCATTTGTGTACCGACAACAATTGAAGACCGGAAAGTGATAGCATTGCTTTGTTAAATGTTCCACATGCACTGGTCACCCATCAGAGATGCACACATTTCAAATTTGTACCTGATGAACAGGATTTGGCTGAGGTGGTAGAAAATGGTCAGTGTTGGAACTATATCCCAGCTTGAATTAATATTTATGAGAATTGGGAGAACAAAAGCTGAAAGATTATTCAAGGACTAATATTGTTGCCATTAATGAATTGAGCAAATCTTAGTTTTTGGCAAGGGAATCTTGTGAAGAATATGAGGAGACGTTCATTAAAATAATTACTAAACATTGGCTCTGAATGGCCTCATGCCTGCACACCTAGAAACTGTCATATTTGTTGAAGTTGTTAGAAATTATCTGCAACCTCCTTTAATTGATGTTTAGAGGCATGTGTTAGTAATTCCCAACATGTCAGCTTGCAAGGCTGACCAAAGGCTTAAAGTTACCAGATCAAAAAAAAAGTGGAATACTGAATGTCTGTTTCAAAATGTATTTCATGTGGCTTTTATTAATTTGCATTAATATCATTGACTCTTAAATCCATATGCTGTGGTCTAACAAGCTACTCACTTCAAAGGTAGTTAAGGTTTGACAACAAACATTGCTAGCAACACCCACATCTTAAGACAGAATAAAATAAAGATCCTGTAGTGGAGCTTGAAATCATGTCCTTCTGACAGAGCTGGCGATGAAGTCAGATTGCATTTAGACCATCTCACCTGTGAAGGTAAGAAATTAAACTAGCAGTGCAATGGATCATAAACCATTTATCATTGAAGGTCCATATTTTTGCTGTGGAATTCACAGGTAACAGCCTAAACAGCATAAAAAAAAGCTTGCGCCAGTGATAAATTTAGAACTTTCTGAAGGGAAATGTGAGTACTGAAGTCAAGAAATATACAGTATTCTCTGGCAGGAGCTAGAGCATCTTTCGATAAATTGAATTTTAGATTCTTTATCTGTTACTTTTTTTTGCATTTTGTAGCCTACACTTTTGCCTTTTAATCTAAAAATAATTTATCTTGGATTACAGGAATGAAAAGGTAACCGACCACTTTAATACATTACAGGATCCAGAAAATCTAACCCCAGATATATCTTGTTAATTTATAAAATAAATCACAATAATTCTAAATAAGTTTGAATCTGATTTCACAAGACAAAACTCAAATCAGTGATAAAGGTTCATTATTATCTGGAAACCTGGGTGCTAACGTGGAGGTACCATGTACAGCTTCAAGTTGGATTTTTTTATTTCTATACTGCTCATTAAGGGCAGAGATAATTTTACTTTCATTTTTCATCTGTCTGTGAATGGTAGCATGGTGTCAGATGTTTGTTGTTATATGCATTTTTAATAAAGGCTTACATACAATTCGAGGTGAATAGTTCAGTATATTAGGAAAAAGGCAGAAGAAAGAAAAATCTGCAGCAGTCCAGTATCACAGGATGACAGAACATGCAGGAAATCAGGCAGCTTGTGTAGATTCAGTTGGAGTGAAAGATGCTTCAGTTTAGCGGTCTCCAAAGCAGTTAGGAGTGGGATAAATCAGTGAATCTAGCAAATCAGCAAGTCAGTGTTTGTGGACACAAGATAATGAAGGTCGAAAGCCAAGGAGATAAGACTAATTATTAAACCCCTGAAAATCTAACAGTATGGAAAACCCATGTGTTTGATCTGCAATTGCTTAAAACTTGGGTATCTGTAAGATTGTTGTTGAGAGTAAAAGGGTTGTCTTTTTGTTTCTGATATTTGTAATAAGTCTATTTTAATATGTAGTGTTAATTTGGAGGTGCCAGTGTTGGACTGGGGTAGACAAAGATAGCTGCGCCTGATGAAAGAGCAGCGCTCCATAAGCTTGTGCTTCCGAATAAACCTGTTGGACTATACCTTGGTGTTGTAATTTTTACATATGTAGTGTAGCATTGCTCTTGTTTTTTCTTTTGTGTAATGACTGTTTAGTTTGTTAAAAATCCATTGGCACCTCTTGTGATTATGTTTAAGTGACTGACCACCACTGTTGACAAGTATCAAAATTGAGATTTATGATCTGTTTAGCCAAGTCTCATTCTGGAGTCTGAACTGTTCTGTATTACCAGAATGAAATGGGGATCTAACGCCAGTCAATTACTTTTAGTGCCAATTAAATGCATGCCAATACAAATATGCAAGTGTGAGAAAAGAGACTTTGAGTTTGGCATTGTATCTGTTGTTGCAGTCTGTTAAACTAGATTTCATCCTGGGATTTGACACGTCCAGTATTGCCAAAAACTGTGATTTTAACAAGAGTCAGCTGGTCCCTGATTGCATGGCATATTTGAAGCAGACATCAAATTTGGATAAGCCAAATTAGCTATTTTAATAAGCTTTTAGTTCCAATTAGCTTCTGGAGGGATAACTGTGAACTAATGACATTGAACCAAAACCTAATAGAAGATTAAGCTCTAATGAATGGACACATATGACAGTAAAATTTAAAATATTGAGTTTTCAACTGTTCATTGAGATTAGAAATTGCCTTCAGCAAGGTTATCAGTTTAAAGTTGAACACAAGATTTTTTGTCTTCTAATTAAAACAAAACCACAGCCTGTTAATATAACTTATTTCCAATGTTTTAGTAATACCTCTGGAATTGGCAGTTGACAAGTGTCATTAGACTCTTTCTGGTATAAGTAGGTACATGTACCAATTTTCACACTATCAAGTCATCTGAAGATAATTCTGCCTCAAATTCATGCAAAATAAACAGGAGGGCATTGATTGCTTCTCATAACTTTCAGGTCCAGCAACCAATCAAGCTGCCAGCAATAGCATTATCAATAACAAGGAGAGATTTTCTTTTAAAACATTAAGAAGCTGACCCATAGGTCAGATTAAAATACTATCAGCTTAAAAAGTACAAATGGTTTCCACATTATGAACACGTCAATTACTGTTCACTAAACAGTTCTCAATTTTTAACTACTTCTTCCCACGGTGTAAATAGTTATTTAGAGGATGTTAAGTATTTAATTCCATGAGATTTCGTAGCCAATTTTAATGAACTTGTGACAGTTTGAAGCAATGATATAATCTTTAAGTATTGCTTGATGGCTGATTATAAGGCAGTAATGCAGTCCTTTAGTTGAGATAATCAGTGAACCACATGCGCTTCACCCTTGCTGATTTATGATGCTACTTAAGTCCTTTGATTAGATAGCACCTTAGCAAATGATATGACATATTTGGTATGCTCAATCAAATGTTATTTTGTAAACCTGTAGACTTAACATTACTTATATATGTTTTTACAAAAGGCATCTCACCACCAGCACTTAAGGGCAATTAGGGATAAGCAATTAGTGATGGCCCAACCAGTGATGCCCACACCTCATAAATGAATAAATAAATATTCACGGCAATTTGTCCTACAAAGGAATGAATGCTGAAGTCTGATGGCCATTGCTCCATTGAGAATGAATTTGATGCATAGGCTTTATGCCATTTCTAGCAACTGCATATTTAAAGATGGGCTTTCTTGTGCTCAGATTGCAACATTGAATTATAATCATATACTGTAACCTCTGAAGTATTATAGTACAAAAAAAATCTCCATTAATTTTAATGATTGTGTTTGGCTCTGAGCTATTCAATCTAAAATTCCTAGCTTAAACTCTAGTGGGACAGCTTTTATGATGCCACCATTGGATGTCAGGTGACAACAGAATCTGCTTTAAGGTTGATATCCCTTGTTGAACGATATGTAACACTCAGCATTTGTGCTGTATGTAAAGAACATTTCTCTTGTTTAGGCACCAGAGCAATGCTAGCATATGTATGTATATAGGCGAAAGTGAGTACTGCAGATGCTGGACATAAGAGTCAAGAGTGTGGTGCCGGAAAAGCACACAGGTCAGGCAGCATCCGAGGAGCAGGCAAATCGATGTTTTGGGCAAAAGCTCTTCATTAGGAATATAGCCAAACAAGAGGGAATGTCTTTCGAAGGGCAGAGAAATAATGAGGCAAAAAAAATGATAGAGAAGGTAACATCTGATGGCCTTAATGAAGCGGATTTGCAACTGGTGACACTTTTGTTTTATCAACTCATGGGTTCTGGGTATTGCTGATAAGGTTTGCCCATCCGTTGTCTTGAACTGAATGGCTTGCAAGGCCATTTCAGAGGGTAATGAATAGTCAACCACATTGCTGTGAATCGAGAATCAACTGTATACCAAATGAGGTAAAGATGGCAGCTTTCCTACCCAAAAGAACATTCGTGAACCAGTTTTTTTTTTACAACAATTGACTATAGTTACATAATTGTCATTAGGCCAGCTTTGAATTCCTGATTTTAGTTGAATTCATATCTCATTATAGTGGGATTTGAACTTAAACCCCTAGAACATTAGTTTGAAGTTCTGGGTTGCTAGTTCAGTGAAATGACCACTATGCTGCTGTCTCCCATAATTTAACAGCTTGTGCTCTTAACATTGCCATATCTGGAGCAGTATAGGATTTGCTTAGATCATTAGGAGTTAGGCATGAAGCAGGAAGTCCAGTGTTCTCCTGAGACATTAATGTACCATTAAGTTGTCAGATTTTGAGGCAACCTATAAGTTGGAAAGATTTCCTCATAGCTGATTGCTTCAAATATCAGTTTTATAGTTCTTAAGTCTTACTGTATTAAACTTTATCAACTCTCCTTTAAGACAAAAAAATGCATCATTTTTCTCATGTAGCCATCGTTTGGAGGAAGAGCAAGCCAGTAGCTGGAGCAGGAGATTGAAATTTTTTCTATGTTGTACTCGTACACAGGACACACAGACTGTAAGTACAATTACACTTTTCAATGGAATTTCTTTTGTATAGATGATATAACACATCAACTCAATGTTCAGTGTTTGAAAATTTAATTGAAAATATGGTGGGCATTTGTTTGTTGGTATCTTGCCTATGTCTGTCTTTTCTGCTTGTGGCCATAGTTTAAGCTTTAACGCTTAAAGTGTCCGAAATATATCCACGTCAAGTTGTGTTTATTCAATATTATTTTAGTGTATTTCACTATATTAGGTGCTTAATCAATCCTAAGAGACTTTCCTAGAATTTATTTCTATATTTAAAAAAAGAGGTTTGCATTTATAAAATACTTTCATGACTTCAGATCAACTCAACAGATGCTTTAGAGCCAGTGAAGTACATTTGAGTGAGCCAAGTGCACAATAGTGGATGTTTCAGCCAATTTGCTTATGGCCAGCAATAGCAATGTAATAATGACTGGATTTAGTGATCTTGACTGAAGCATCATAATAATAACCAAGGATCACTTCCCTGCTTTTCTTAGAAATAGTTGCATAAGATCCTTTGCATTTGTATCCATGTGAGAGAGCAGCAGAAATATTCCGTCAGTATTATTGTGGAGTGTCAGCCTAGATTTTTATAGTGCTGTCTCTGGAGTGGGACTTGAACTCACAGCCATTCCTCAAACACTGAAAATCCTCTGGGGCACCTTCTAAACATCGTTTCTTTAATGAGCCCGAGCCTTGTTGATACATTCTTCACTATGCATACATATTTCTTGCTGAGGAAGAGCCAATAGAGTGTGGTGAAACACATACTTAGGATTCTGGTGTATATATCCCAAAACAAGACCATTTTAGCCATACCTGAGAGTCTTTTCCCTTTTCTGATTACTGCATTTGTGTGAAGAACTTGGAATAATGAGAAATAGAAACAGGCGTAAGCCATTTGGCCAACAATCCATGGAATCTTCAGGAAAATTGAAAGGAGCTAGACGGTCTCAGGCTTAGCGTGTGTAATATGAAACCTTGAATGGATGTTATCATTCTGTTTACAGATAGTTTGAAATTTTGGAAATCAAAACACCAAGAGATATTTGCCATTTGTGTTTAGCAAATACTAGCTTTAAAAGTACTGAATGCAGGTCAGTAAGTCATGCAGTAAGATCACTTGTTATGTACTAACACTCAGCTTATGATATAAGTTAGCAGTTTTAATTCTGATAAATAGCAATTAATCAATTTTATACATTTAGTTTCATAAAGACGTAGACTTTCCTCATCTAATGACGCATGAAGCAGAGAATGTATTTGCACACAGGAAAGTTTACACAAACAATTGTTGTATTCCTTGAAAGGTAGAAGATTATGTTATGACTTGATTAACATTTCCCACCTGGAGTGGCTCAGTGGTTAGCACTGCTGCTTCACAATGTCAGGGACCCAGGTTTGATTCAGCCTCGGGTGACTGTCTATGTAGAGTTTGCATATTCTCCTCCACCGGGTGCTCTGGTTGCCTCGCATAGTACAAAGGTATGCAAGTTAGGTGGATTGGCCATGCTAAATTGCTCCATAGTATCCAGAGGTGCAGGCTAGGTGGGTTAGACATGGTAAATATGTGGTTACGAGTATAGAGTTTGGGGGGTTGGTTGGGATACTCTTTGGAGGGTTGTTACAGACCCAATGGGCTGAATAGTCTCTCTCTGCTCTGTAGAGATTCTACAATTCTGTGAAGATATTTGGTGAACAGATAGTGTAGTTGATAGTCAAACTGTTTTCACTGGTTGAGAAATTTGGGGACTAAAATATGGAAACACTTGCACACATCAGGGTGGCATAAGTTAGAAACTTCTCCTTTGCAAACACCAATTCTTGCTAGACTACACAAGCATTTTAAATAGAGTCATTGAGATGTACAGCACAGAAACAGACCCTTTGGTCCAACTTGTCCATGCCGACGATATCCCAACCTAATGTAGTCCTACTGACCAGCACCTGGCCCATATCCATCCAAACCCTTCCTATTCATATACCTATCCAGACGCCTTTTTAAATGTTGCAATTGTACGAGCCTCCACCACTTCCTCTGGCAGCTTATTCCATACGTTTACCATCCTCTGCATGAAAATGTTGCCCCTTCGGTCTCTTTTGTATCTTTCCCCTCTCACCTTAAGCCTATGCCCTCTAGTTCTGGAGTCCCCCATCCAGGGAAAAGACCTTGTCTATTTATCCTATCCATGCTCCTCATGATATTATAAACCTCTATAAGGTCACCCCTCAGCCTCCAATGCTCCAGGGAAAACAGCCCCTGTCTTTTCAACCTCTCCCTATAGCTCAAATCCTCTGACCCTGGCAACATCCTTGTAAATCTTTTCAGAACCCCTTCAAATTTCACAACATCCTTCCAAAAGGAAGGAGATTAGAATTCCAGGCAGTACTCCAAAAGTGGCCTAACCAATGTCCTGTGCAGCTGCAACATAACTCCAAACTGCTGTACTCAATATTCTGACCAATAAAGGAAACCATACCAAATGCCTGCTTCACTATCCTATCTACCTGCACCTCTGAGATAGAGGAGACTTTTGCTAACTAAAGGTAGTAAGATATATGGGTTAAAGTGGGTATATAAAGTTAGGTCACAAAAAAGTGTAAACACACAGGCTTGAATAGTGTTTTCTTTTGTTTTTGTCGGCTTGAGCTGGTTTTGGATCTCGACAATATGTAGAAATTTGCATATTTTACTTACTTCAGAGAGCAAATCCTCACAAACTTCAACATTGTGGGTTCAAGCCTCAGAATGGAACTAAGTACTTATTCTTAGCTGATAATGTTAGCATTTTGTTAAAGGAAATCCTGTAAATGTTCTTGAAAAAAGGTGTTGAATGGGGAAACCTTTGTTCTCCTAATGGCTGGTTGCATATTTGATGAAAACAGCAATCGTAGATAATAAATTACATTCACCTCTTTTAATGTTTGTGTATTAGTTGGACATGACTTCCAGTTTCTAAAACTGTGTCGCCTTCGTTTAGCTCCAGCTTCTCAAGGTGCTCCCTTATATTATTTGTTCTAATGGTTCATTTTCTCAACAGTGTCTATAAGGTTCCCAGTCCAATAATTTCATCACCCATTTTCAGAAGGTTTTTGCCAATCCTCTCAGATTTGACCAGAGTCCAGTGGATTCTGAACAATATCCCTGAGGAAACTCTCAAACCTTCCCTCTGATTCCTTCAGATGCAGGATAAACCTTGTCAAAATTAGAAGTCTTATCTCCCTTAGAGTTCAACAGTCTCCCCAAAATGTCTTGAATTTTTATTTCAAACATTTCAAGTCTATATTTACCTTTTGAACTGTACCACTTGCATTTCTCTGACTATTTGTTTCTTTTGAGTTCTGTTGGAAAATAACCAATAAGTATTTCAACAATTCTCCTATCTTCAGAAATAAGAAAAAGATAAACCTGTTATCGAGAGGTCGATTGCTTATGCTGAGAGCGAGAGAGCAAATATTTTAGATCTCTGACCTTTCATCACAACTAAAAGACATTAGAAACGTCAACAGCATTGAGACTATTAAAACTTCTGTTAGGACTTGAGGGTAGAGGGCTGCTATAGTTTGCAGTATTTTTTTTAGATTAGATTAGACTGCAACGTGGAAACAGGCCCTTCGGCCCAACAAGTCCACACCGACCCGCCGAAGCGCAACCCACCCATACTCCTACATTTACCCCTTACCTCACACTACGGGCAATTTAACATGGCCAATTCACCTGACCTGCACATCTTTGGACTGTGGGAGGAAACTGGAGCACCCTCAGGAAACCCACACAGACACGGGGAGAACATGCAAACTCCACACAGTCAGTCGCCTGAGGCGGGAATTGAACCCAGGTTTTGCCTTTTTTGCCTTTTTTTCTGTCTTCAGACATCACTTCCCAAATTTCAGTGTGCCAACCCTCGATACACTCATTGTTTACTCTTGACATATGTGAAGAATGTTAATGTAAGAAGAAAAACAATAATCTGTCTCACAACATTTTTCCTTCAGGTAAAGAGATTAGAAAAATAAAACTAGAATGTAAGTCTGGATGCATTGATGCCTTTCAGCAAGCCAAATAGAAGCAAAATTATGTAACCCTCATACTGTGGTGTGACACATGAAGGCAATTTTTTTGATTTAAAAATTTATGTGTGACTTCAACTGAGACAGGTAAAGTTTAATTAGGGTGAATTGATTGTTTTCTGATTAGTTATCTCAGGAACAGGTGTCCTTTTCCAAATTATTTCCACTCCTACAATTAAATCCCAAAATAGCATTTGTTGTGAGTATTATAAAATGAAACTATCCCTGTGTGCTTGCCATGGAAACAGCAGACAGCCAATTAGATGCAGGCCACTGGAGAGGTGGTGATTAACATGGTTCCTGGCAGCAATTCTTGTGACAGTTACAAATATGTAATTGAAGCTATAAGGAATAATATGCACAAGAGTTTGTATGTTATACATATTTTATTGCTATATTTTTGTAAACGTATATATTTTACATAGTCACAAAAATGGCAGTTGACAGAAAAGGAGTTTTGTGAAAAAACAACTAACCTCAGAAATCTCAAAACCACTTAAATATTACAGTTAATTTGGGCACATAAATAGATCTGTCAGCAAATCTTCAAATTGTATACAATACCAACAGACTATCAGTCACATTATTAGAAAATTAGATTAAGCGAGATTATAGTACAGACTTCAAAGTTAAACATGTAGACTATACTTACAGTACCCACACTGTTTGCATTGCACCCACAGCTGATGAGATGCAGGCACACCCACAGCACTGTCAGAACTTGAATTTGAGACTTTTAAAGGTATTCTCATCCTGCTAAATTGACTCCACAAAAAGTATGAATTCACTCGTTATCTTGGACCTTCCTATAAACACTAATCTGTCTTTGTGTTTTCCACCAATGATTCCCTCACATGTTTTCAACTTTGGCATTCATGTACCCAAAGGATCAATACTGTAACATAAGCTGCATATCTCAGATTAAAAAGCACACACAAATTTAAAAGAAAATGTACATTTGTCATATAATTTGAGGCAACAACCAGATTTTATAGAATCTCTTGTTCCTTGAGTCTTGATTGGCAAGTGCTTCTATGTTTTCTATTTCCCTTTCTTTTCTTTGCCACTTTTGTTTTCCTCTGTTATTCCTTGCAGATTGTTAGCTGTGAGATTTGTATTGTTAGTTCTGGATAGACACCTAAAGAATGCTATCGGCTTTCATCTTTGACCCAGTGGTAGTTCTTGCCTCTGAATCAGAAAGTCACAGTCACAAGCCTCATTCAGGGGACTTGAGGACTGACTGGTTGACAATCTAGCAATGTTGAAGGAGAGCTCCTCTGTTAGAGGTTTTGTCTTTGGATGAGATGTAAGCTTAGATCTTGTTATTTGTGTATTCATATACAGTATAAGCGCACACAGAATATGTGTGTAATATAAATGTTGAGACCATCACTAATTTTCTTTGATTTTTCTCATTTTTGGATTGGAACTGATAGTTGAAGCTGAGAATGGAACTTTGAACTTCAAAGAGCAATTTGTTTCAAAAAAGTGAGAACAAAAGACTTAATTGCTGTTGAGAGCTGGCCTGGAAAGATAATGCAAGTTAATTTCTATTGTTAAGGATACTGTGTAACTTTCAGCACCAAAACTTTGCTATGCTCCGAAACTGTCAGCTGATTGAATGTTGAATTGGTCAATCAATAGAGGACTGATGCTGGTCAGCCAACTACAGAGAATGTTGAAAAAGAATGAGAAAAACCAGTGAACTGATTGTGACTCAGTTTTGGGTAGGAGATAGTTTTGTTTTGGAATCTTTTGGACTGGAATCTTTTCTGTTTTTTGCACGCTCTAGTTATTCTGCAGATATAGACTTTTTGCAAGTTTTGAGAAAAGAATTTGAATCTGTAAGAAATAAATAAGTGTCCAGAGGCAAGGGGAAGCAGTTTGCATTGACTGGTGACTTTGGAATTCCAGCAAGATATACAGTCCAAATGCTTGTGATTCAATCCATTATTCAAGGATTTTATGAGGTGTAGTATTCATTGTTGAAATGGTTATTAAACTGACAAATTGCAGTTATTTTGTTTTAATTTATCTGTGTGTCTTCCGATATGGGAGTTCATGATGAATGAGGATTGAGCTTAGATCATTGATATTATTTACCTTAAGACATAGGAAAAGGAGTAGACTATTCAGCCCCTTAAGCCTGATCTGACATTCCTTAATTCCACTTTCCTGCCTTTTCCCTCTAACCCTTGATTCATCTACTGATGAGATCTGTCTATCTGAGCCTTAAATATACATAAGGACTCTGCCCTGACAGTTCTCCGTGACAATGAGTTCTAAAGACCCTCAAGCCCTCTGAGAGAAAGAAATCTTCTTTATCTCAGTCTTAAATTAATGTTCCTTTATTCTGAGGCTATGCCCTCTGGTCCTAGACTCTCCCATGAGGGGAAACTTCCTCTCAGCATCTCCCCTGTCATGCCCATAAGAATCTTATATATTTCAACAAAATCTTCTCTCATTTGTCTAAATTTTAGTGAGTAGAGTTCCAACATGTTTAAACTTTGCTCTGATGATAATCCCTCCATACCAAGGATCATTCTTGTGAACCTTCTCTGAACTGCCTCCAATCTTTCTTAAAGTAAAAGGACCAAAACAGCTCACAATACTCTAGTTGTGGTCTCACCAGTACCTTGTGCAGTTGCCGTAAGACTTCCCTACTATTGTACTTCAATCCTTTTGAAATAAGAATTAACATTCTATTTGTCTTTCCAGTTACATACTGGAACTGTGTGGCCGTTTTGTATTTTGTGCATTGGAACCCCCCCCCCCCCCGGGTCCATCTATAGAGATATACGGATGTACGGCATGGAAATAGACCTTTTGGTCCAACTTGGCCATGCTGACCAGATATCCTAAACTAATCTAGTCCCATTTGCCAGAACTTGACCCATATCCATCTAGAACCTTCCTATTCATATACACATCAAAATGCCTTTTAAATGTTGTAATTGTACCAGCCTCCTCTTCCTCTGGCTGCTCATTCACATGCACCACCCTCATGCTTGAATGAAAAAATTGCCCCTCAGGTCCCTTTTAAAATCTTTTGTGCTGCAGCTTTCTGCAGTTTTTAAATAATACTTTGTTGTTTTTTTCAAAATTAACAACTTCACATTTTCCAACATTATGTTCCATTTGCCAACTCTTTGTCCATTATCTTAACCTATTAATATCTCTCTGTAAACTGTTTCTGTCTATCTTGCAACCTAACTTTCTACCTATTTTTGTGTCATTTTCAAATGTGGCTACAGTACATTTGCATCCATCCTCCACGTTATTAATTTACATTGCAAACATTTGTGGTCCAAGCACTTATCCCTTTAGCACTGGCTGCAGATTGCCAACCAGAAAAAGAATTTGTTATTCCCATTTGCTGTTTCCCACCCATAGCCGATTCTCTATGCGTGCCAATATGCTACCTCCAACACTATTTGTTGTATCCTTTGACAGCCTTGTGAGACCTTGTAGTTTATCTAAATTCTACGAAAGTTACATTCTTAATAATAGATCATTGATTTTTATTTCACTTATAAACTTAGTGTTCAAGATCTGTTATTTGTAAGATCTGGGTAAGAATAGTTGAACATTTTTGAGAGTTATTGAATGTTTTATTTTTGTTGTGTTGTGAATCCAGTGAGGCTGATTTTGGTGTAGCTTGCTATTTCTATCTCTTAATAGTAATAAATAAATGCATACATATAATGCATATAAATGTATGGCTTTTGTGACATATATAGTAACAAAGAGAGCCCTCTGTTCAAGCTGTTGAGCCTTGTGCAAAGGAGCTGCCATGAATTATCAGTAAATTAACCCATGAGAGATTTGTAATCCTAAAGTCAGATTTAGTTTTTTTAAGCTTTTTTAAATTGATGTTGTACTACTTTTGATATGCTGGTGCTTTGCAACTGGCTAAAATCCAAAAGTAAAGATTGCAATAACTTCTCCCTTAAGTTGCTCTGAAGAACCACTCAAAATGAGTCTTCAGACACCTGGCCTTTGTGAGACTCAGCAAAATTGCATTTGATCTACATTCAAGAATATTGCCAGGTTTTGCACAATGTAAAAACACTTACATATGTATATTGAATCATCAACCTGAAAGTTTAGAACTTGGTATCATCAGGATAAAATATGGAGCTGTGATATGTTAGTACTTTTATTCAGTTTGAAGTAATACAGAGAAAGGAAGAGAGAGGGAATAAAGAACAGTAATAAACATTTCAGGAAAATATTCATTCAGTGAAATATGTCATTTTTTACATAAGCTAACGACAGGTTTGTCTCTCCAGGAAGATCAGAAATTGTTTCTTTCCTTGAGAACTGATTAGAACTGACTGACTTGTGTCCTCCTTTGTACTATTTTTGTGGGAAAAATGGTCAGATTATTTTCTTTCCTTCCATTTATTCATGAGTCTGTTGTTTTGAGGACATGACGGACATAAAGACATGATTGCACCCTGTAGATGTGATTTCATTGTGATAAAAAGGGCTTACAGCAGATTCAGTGTTTCACCCTCCACAAATTAAATAAGGTATCTGCACATTTTTATGTGAATGCAGTGATCCTTTATTATAAAATAACTGACTGACTTAGGGTTTTTATTTTTCTATAATGAGCTATGTTTCTTGTTCACAGGATGCCTATTCTGAAGTTGCTTTTCTTTTTGCTGAGTTCTTTCGAGACTTGGACATTGTGCCCTCCGACATCATTGCTGGCCTTGTATTGTTACGTCAGAGACAGAGGGCCAAGCGATTTGCTGTTTTGGATGAGGTAGGAAATGGATTCTCTGATTTTTTTGGGTAAGCAGCAGATTCTGTGGTTTGGTACAGGCATTGGTTTCAATCTGTTTTAGAACAGGCAGTGGGGGCTGTGGGTTTTGGATCAGGCAGTAGGCTCTGTGGTTCTTGGACCAGGCAGTGATTAGCGTTCAGAAAAGCTTTGACCTAGGTGGTCTATCCTGTTGTTAATCAAATATCAGCATTTTACTGATTTCTATCATCCCAGAGATGGTTTCCTGTTCTTGGCCTATTTTCCAGTCATTTACATTCTGAAACTAGAATCCCTGGCCTGCATTAGAGTGTGATACCAGTCTGCTATGGCAAGCCATTGTGCAGTTTCCCTTATTTGCATAACGCTAACGTCTATCTGTTTATGGATCGTACCTCAAAAGAATCAATCCCAGGAAATGGCAAGGAAGTATTGAGGGCCTCAATGGATATCTGCCTCCATCTACCCTGGACTTTGAGAAATATCATTAGAAGAGGCTGAAAGTTTAGCTCTTACTTTTCCATCTTCCTAACTCTCATTCATCTGTCCAATCAATATCCAAGGTTCCCGACACAACAGGACACAAAGTTGCTCCTCTTTGGACCTCACATGGATATCTGCCTCCATCTACCCTGGACTTTCAGAAATATCATTAGAAGAGGCAGAAAGTTTAGCTCTTACTTTTCCATCTTCCTAACTCTCATTCATCTGTCCAATCAATATCCAAGGTTCCCTACACAACAGGACACAAAGTTGCTCCTCTTTTGATTTTGCTCAGTGTTTTGAAGTGACCACAAAGAAATCTGAAAATTTATAATTTCACTTCCTGCTGCCATACGGAAATAACTGACTCCATCCTGTTCCAAACACTGGGCCTGAAAATATAACTGCAACAACTTAATGGGAACAACGCACTGTCAGTCAAGCCCAACTATTCCCAGAATTGTCACAAATGTGAAAAGATTTAATCAAACTATCCAACAGTTACGTTCTCCCTTTAAGTTCTTTTTGCAGTCCAGGTAGTTCTCACCTGCATTTGTCCCACACAAGCCATGGTCATCCAATTAGGAACCAATGAAGATATTGTTGTCAAGCAAATACCATCCAACCCATTCGAACCTCATTTAATCTGAACTTATTGGCTTCCTGCTATCTACATTTGCTCTTACTGTGCTAGGCAAAGCAACATTGTGTGCAACTCAATATGCTCCAGTAAACATAATTTTTAAAAATCTCTTTACCTTGGTTTAAGGCAGTAACTTCCCTTTTTCCAGCCACAGTCCAAAAATAATGGAAATAGAAAAGATGTGATCTTCACGCAGCATTTCTTCTTCCCTTGGTGCAATTCAGCTGAAAATATAATTAGTTTCTTCTTTGGTCAAATACCATGCCAGTATTGGTGCCCTTATTGCATCAAATTTGCACATTAGTGTTCAAGATACAGTTCGTACATTATTCCAAATGTGCTGATTCAATGATGTAATTGAAAATACTCTTTAGTGAATGAGTCTTAACTCAATGTTTTCCCTAAAACACTTCATTCCCTAGGAGAAAGTGAGGACTGCAGATGCTAGAGATCACAGTCAAAAAATGTGGTGCTGAAAAGGCAGAGCAGGTCAAGCAACATCGGAGGAGCTGGTCCTGCTCCTCGGATTCTGCCTGACCTGCTGTGCTTTTCCCAGTGCCACATTTTTTGACATTTAGTTGACTGTCATACAACTGGTTTCATATTTCCGAATAGTAGGAAAGTATAATATTGATAAATGTGCCATGTAACTGTCAAATTCAGATCAGATAAATCCTAATTTGAATATCCATTTGTGCTAAGTTCCTTGGCTCCAACTGGGGCAACAGTAGGGGTATTTCAAATGATTTTGAGTCCCACAGATACTGAAGGGAAAGAAAGCCTAGCTTCTGTTATCCGGTTTATAAGTATGTGGACAATGATAAGGAGAGGATGAGGATGATCCTCTTTATCATGAGATAGCTCATAAGAATGGTCACTTGGCTGAGTTACTGGAAATTATTAGTGCCTGAAGGAAAGGCTAGGTGAAAGTCAGTGAGTGGAGGAGGGAATGGTTGTTGCCAATATAACTCCCATATCATCACAGGGCCAGCCCGCCCTCTCCAACCCCTCCCTTGGCCTGACCGAACTTGTCCATCTTCTTTTCCACCTATCCGCTCTACTCTTTCCACTGACCAATCACAATCACCACCTATCTGCATCCACCTATCGCCATCCCACCTATCTTTTCCCCAGCCCCTCTCTCTCTCTTTATTTCTCAGCCCCCTTTGCCCTCCCCAGATCTGATGAAGGGTCCTGCCTGAAACATTAACTCTCCTCCTCTGCTGCTTGACCTGCTGTGCTTTTTCCAGCTTCACATTTTATCAACTCTGTATTACTTAACTAGACCCTGTGAATCTATTTCAATAATTGCCATATGGACCTATTGAGAAACTGTGCTATCAATCTTAGCTGGAATGGGCTACAATACAAGAAACATTGGATATGATTATCAGTACATCAAATGAGCAGATATGATAAAATGGTGAATGGGGAAAAGTGATGTCCAATCTTGAATTTCTCTGCTAATGACATTGAAACTAATGCCATTTTTCTTTTTCTCTCTTGTAGGCAAACAATGACATTTTGGCTTTTTTATCAGGAATTCCAGTAACCAGAAATACGAAGTACCTCGACTTGAAGAATGCCGTGAGTGTTGTTCCTTACTATATGGAAACAATTTGGCACATTATTAATGTATAATGTGGCTTGTATTAAAGTGGGTAAGGACAATAAAATAAGATTAAATTATTCATTCTGAGAAACCATTTTCTGAGAGATGTTTTAGCATGATGAAAACCTTGGAGTCTGAGAACAAACTCTTGTTATTTCTTGATTTGTTTAATCATCACAAACAATATTCAAGTATCTTTTATATGCAAATAGCAGGTTTAACTGATACTGTAAGTTTTCAATTTTAGCTGTAAGGCATACCAGCAAAGGATTAGGATGTAGAGATATCTCCTCCCATATAGTAGTGTGAAATATGTGACGGATGTGTTGTGATTTCACCTCTCCTGAAATTTACCATATGTGCTGGGTACACATGCCATATTGCAGACAGAAGCATTTTGAGAGTGAATCCTTTCATTAACTGAAAATGTAATTTATCAAACTCTGTACTCAAGCAACAAAAATGGCAATTACTGGAAAAGCTCAGCAGATCTGGCAGCATCTGCGGAAAGAAGTTAGAGTTAACATTTCAGGTCCAGTGACCCTTCCTCAGAATACGGTTAAATCTGCACACCTGGTCATTCACTTTGTAATTTGTTATTGAGTTAGCACCTCACAGCATTTGATATGAATATTCTTTTTGAAGACATGAGAAATAGTTACTCTGCTGTCTTGGTAGATTAACTTGTTCCTAAGCAGCATAGGAGAAAGTGAGGACTGCAGTTGCTGGAGATCAGAGCTGAAAATGTGTTACTGGAAAAGCGCAGCAGGTCAGGCAGCATCCAAGGAGCAGGAGAATCGACGTTTCGGGCATGAACCTTCAGGCACGTCGATTCTCCTGCTCCTTGGATGCTGCCTGACCTGCTGCGCTTTTCCAGCAACACATTTTCAGCCCTAAGCAGCATAGTCAAGGAAATTTACAAGTCTGTACAGTTAACTATTATCAGTAGTTAGCGTGCTGTGTAAAGGATAGCAGAAATAAATCATGTGGCCCTGTGGACTTGCTTTGTTATAAGATCACAAATAATCAGTGTATTGCTTGATTCGCATCAAATCCAAGCATCTATTCATGTCAGCTTTGAATATGCAAAATGGAGGCCAAATCAAGTTGTGAAAGGTACAAAGGTGAGAAAGATTGTCTGGAATGTGGTCAGGTCTGTCTTACTCTTGAAAGTCCTTACCAGGAGGATATGGGGATAATTGGTATTGAGGTGTGCTGGTTACAGCATTCACCTTATTTACTTAGGACTAAGACACAGTTGATTCAGAAAACGTTTAACTTTGCAGCTTGATTCCTGTCCGCTCCCATCTACCCCTTATGGCCCCTTCATGCTGACCCATGAAGACTACCTGCTGTCAATGCTTCTCATATTCTCAATTCAATACCAACATGTACCTCCAACCACCCACTTGGTCTCACACAACCCAACTCTCCTCGTAGACCCCACAGGTACATTTCAGTAGCAATGTGGAGAGAACGAAAAAGCTTTTACAATCTGATACAGTTCTTACTATGCAAGTTTGATAGTGGGAAAACAAAATCTTGTTCACTAAAGCATTTAAGCTTTTAATTTTCTAAAGTGGTTACTCTTACATAAAACCAAGAACAAGATCCATTTGTATGCCTAACTCTTGAATAGTCTGTTTAAGCAGTCAATAAAATTATGATGTGGAGGTGCCGGTGTTGGACTGGGGTGAACAAAGTTAAAATTCACACAACGCCAGGTTATGGTCCAACAGGTTTATTTGGAAGCACTAGCTCTCGAGGCACTGCTCCCTCGTCAGGTAGCTAGCTGAGATCATTGTAATTTTTAAACTCAGCCAAACATTCATAATGAAATGTTCTTAGGGCAATTATTAACAATCACTGACAGTTATTTATAGCTTATTCTCACTTTAAACAGTAGGAATTTGAGGTCATAGAGAAGTACAGCATGGAAACGGTCCAACGCATCCAAGCCCACCAGAGATCCCAAACTAATCTAGACCCACTTGCTAGCACCTGGCCCATATCCCTCCAAACCCTTCCTATTCATATACTCATCTAGATGCCTTTTAAATGTTGCAATTGTACCAGCCTCCACCACTTCCTCTGGCAGCTCATTCCACACACACACACCACCTTTTGCGTGAAACGTTACCCCTTAGGTCTCTTTTATATCTTTCCCTCTCACCCTAAACCTATGCCATCTGGTTCTGGACTCCTCCACCCGAGGGAAAAAACCTTGTCTATTTACCCTATCCATGCCCTTCAAGATTCAACGTCTATAAGATTGAAAAGAGTTGTGAGTGTGATTCTGGAAAAGCACAGCAGGTCAGGCAGCATCCGAGGAGAAGCAAAATCGACGCCCCAGGCATAAGCCCTTCATCAGGAATATGCCTGAAACATCAACACCCCTGCTTCTCGGATGCTGTCCAACCAGCCGTGCCCCTTCAGCACCACACTCCCGACTCTGATTTCTAGCAACTGCAGTCCTCACTTTTTCCTACAAGATTGAACAGAGTCAGGATGGATTTGTCAAAAGGAAATTATGCTTAGAAAATCTACTGGAAATTTTTAAAGGATGTCACTAGTAGAGTTGATAGGTGGCAGTCAGTGGATGTGATTTACTTGGGTTTTCAGAAAACTTTCGATAAGGTCCTACATAAGAGATTAGCATGTATAATTAAAGCACATGATATTAGGGACGCTATGCTGACATGGATAGAGAACTTGGCATGAAGGAAACAAGGACATAAAATAAATGCGCCAGGTACCTTTGCAGTTTGTTATGTGTGTTAACTATGTGGATATGAATGTAAAAGGTACAATTAATATGTTTGTGGAGAACACAAAAAATGGTGCTGTTGATAGTGAGGGGGTTGGTCTCTGGCGGTGGAGACTAGTTAGCAAGGTTAGATCTCATGGAATACAGGGAGAACTTGCCATTTGGTTACAGAACTGGCTCAAAGGTTAGAAGACAGAAGGTGGTGGTGGAGGGTTGTTTTTCAGACTGGAGGCCTGTGACCATTGGAGTGCCACAAGAATTGGTGCTGGGTCCACTACTTTTCATCGTTTATATAAATGATTTGGATGTGAGCATGAGGTATAGTTAGTAAGTTTGCAGATGATACCAAAATTGGAGGTGTAGTGGACAGCGAAGAAGGTTTAGATTACTTTACAGTGTGGAAACAGGCCCTTCGGCCCAACAAGTCCACACCGACCCGCCGAAGCGTAACCCACCCATACCCCTACATTTACCCCTTACCCAACACTACGGGCAATTTAGCATGGCCAATTCACCTGATCTGCACATCTTTGGACTGTGGGAGGAAACCGGAGCACCCGGAGGAAACCCACGCAGACACGGGGAGAACGTGCAAACTCCACACAGTCAGTCGCCTGAGGCGGGAATTGAACCCGGATCTCTGGCGCTGCGAGGCAGCAGTGCTAACCACTGTGCCACCGTGCCGCCCAAAAGGTTACCTCAGATTACAATGGGATCTTGATCAGATGGGTCAATGGGCTGAGAAGTAGCAGATGGAGTTTAATTTAGATAAATGTGAGGTGCTGCATTTTGGGAATGCAAATCTTAGCAGGACTTATACACTTAATGGTAAGGACCTTGGGAGTGTTGCTAAACAAAGAGACCTTGGAGTGCAGGTTCATAGCTCCTTGAAAGTGGAGTTGCAGGTAGATAGGATAGTGAACAAGGTGTTGGGTACGCTTTCTTTTATTGGTCAGAGTATTGAGTACAGGAGTTGGGAGGCCATGTTGCGGCTGTACAGGACATTGGTTAGGCCACTGTTGGAATATTGCGTGCAATTCTGGTCTCCTTCCTATCGGAAAGATGTTGTGAAACTTGAAAGGGTTCAGAAAAGATTTACAAGGATGATGCCAGGGTTGGTGGATTTGAGCTATAGGGAGAGTTTGACTGGGCTCGGGCTGTTTTCCCTGGAGCATTGGAGGCTGAGGGGTGACCTTATAGAGGTTTACAAAATTGAGGGGGATAGGATAAATAGGCAAAGTCTTTTCCCTGGGGTGGGGAGTCCAGAACTAGAGGACATGTGTTTAGGGTGAAAGGGGCAAGATATAAAAGAGACCTAAGGGGCAATGTTTTCACGCAGAGGGTGGTACGTGTATGGAGTGAGCTGCCAGAGGATGTGGTGGAGGCTAGTACAATTGCAACATTTAAAAGGCATCTGGATGGGTATATGAATAGGAAGGGTTTGGAGGGATTTGGCCTAGGTGCTGGCAGGTGGGACTAGATTGGGTTGGGATATCTGGTCAGCATAGACGAATTGGACCGAAGGGTCTGTTTCCCCTGATGTACATCTCTATGACTATCTGATATTGATCAGCTGGTAAGTTTTCCAGAACAATGGCAAATTAAATGTAAATGTAAGAAGTGAGGTAATGCATTTTGGGGGCTCTAATAAGGAAAGGACATATAGAATGGTAGGTCTCTAGGGAGCATTAAGAGCAAAGCAATCTTGGTGTATAAATTCCTTGAAGATGTCAACATTGAGCATAGAATATATGAGCAAGGAAATCTTGTTACAGCTTTATAAAACATTGGTTAGGCCACAAATGGAATACTGTAAGCAGTTCTGTTTGCCACATTATCGCACAAAAGTGATTGTACTGAAGAGGGTGCAAAGGCAATTCACCCGGATGTGGCCTGGGATGAAAAGACTTATGAGGTGAGGCTGGATAAATTGTTTTTAGTTTTCCTTGGAGCAGAGGAGACTGAAGGGGCATCTGATTGATCTATCCAAAATTATGGAAGGCATAGACAGAGCAGATCTCAAGAATCTTTTCCCCATTGCAGATGTGAAGAAAGTGAGTACTGCATATGCTGGAGAGTCAGAGTCTAAAAGTGTTGCGCTGGGAAAGGCAGCATCCGAAAAGCAGGAGAGTCGATGTTTCAGGCATAAGCTCTTCATCACGTTCCTGATGAAGGGCTTTTGCCCAAAACATCGACTCTCCTGCTTGTCGGATGCTGTCTGACCTGCATGCTTTTCCAGCACCACTCTTCAACCAATTGCAGATGTGTCTATTTTAGAATTTCATTAGTGCAGATTGTTATATATGTTCACATTTTTGGGTTGAATTATTATTCGACATTATTCGCTTAGAACTAAATGATGATTCCAAAGAAAACTAACAATTGCATTTTTGATATTTGATTTGATTTATTTATCGTCATGCGTGTTTTGCTACAAAATACAGTGGGGAAAAGTATTGTATAGTCTTGCCACTCTCTGTCGCTCTCTTAAAACACAGAAAAATAAACTAAGACATTGAATAAGTGGGCAGAAAAATAAAGAAGAGTTCAACTTTATGGTGGTTCTTGTTAAGTGCTGTGCCATGGGCCATGGACCTGGCGGGATGGGACCATTCGCCGCCGCCGATTAGCCACTGCCCTTTCACTGGCGAGGATGCTTCGCCACCACCCATTGGCCGCTGAGGACGATTCGCCACTGCAAGTGTTTGTAACTCATTTTTATGTATATACCAATAAAATGATATTTATTTCACCTTTTTTTTATCAATATGTACTATGTTGTTGTATAGATAAAGGGGACTGAGATGTACGAAAGAACAGGCAGGAGGGAAAACAATCAGTACATATATATATTTCCGGTGACGAATAGTCTCCAGAGGTCAAACGACTCTAGTGGAGAAATGCTGGTGGCGAACCGGCAGTGAATAATCGGCGGCGGCGAATGTGCCGCGGCGAATCGTCACCAACCCAGGCCTGGTGACTATTCTTCTTCATATTGCCTCCACCCCAATGAGTCCTCAGTGAACTTCGCCAATGCTGACGCCACCGATGCCACTGGGTACCGCACAGGCCCAAACTTGACTTCGCCATTACGAGCCTGCTTCACGCCCACCTCGCCGATGCAACTGCTGCTGATGGTACATTTTGTACTTGGCCTAAATTCGTCTCTGCCATCAACTCCAAGGGTCTGTGGTGGATTAAGATACCTGCCAGGAATCCAAACTTGCTTCTGTTGTTGCCATGAGACCTCACTGTTTGGCCCATTCACTGTCACTGATTCCATTGCCGCTCTTCAGTAAGATGTAAGTAACAAAAAAGTGAAAAACAAAATGAGAAAAGAAAGAAAAAAGGAAAAGAAACGAGAAAAAAAAAGGCAGACAGACTCCAGGCACAGAAGCCCTACTTCACCGCCATCTTAGTGGAAGCGGGTACGAATGTATCTGCAAAGGCTTAAATAAGTGATGAAGCTGGAGTGCAATAGAATTTTGCTACATTATTTCTTCCAACACCAACCCCAAATTATACCTCCTCCCCTCCCAAGGCTTCATGCAGTTTACTGTGGGACAACCCTGAACCAGCAATATCAAGCAAATGGTGACTCTCCATGAGCAGAAGCAGTGTGACGATTGGGCTGTCATTACAGTTGAATATTTCTGTTTGGTGATGTTAGTTGATAGCATTTGAAAATGTAATTGCAATAAAATAAGTTGAAGTGTTATTTCTTTAATAGATTTTTGATTTTTTTAAATTAATCGACACTAACAAAATGTGCTACAGTCAACAAGTCCTCCATTGCCTTCCCCTGATGCTCGTGATATGAGTGTTGCATTTTCCTTGTGGAATACTGTGTTTTCATAAAGCTTTTGCTGTCAAAATGTGATTTTCTTACATTTCCTTTGTGTTGCATTGGAAAAAAATATGAATTCAACATACCCCTGAAAATGAGAATAGTTTAAATCATCGACCAGATATTAGTCTGATGTTATAATTGCAATGGAGCAGTTCCGTCTGCTGAGATAGAAAGCAAAGAGCCTAAAGTAGTCCAACTAGTTTATAAACCACTATCATTGTAGAATCCTGCAATACAAAGAGTTTGTTTGGTGTATTATGCCTGTGTCAGCTTGCTGAAAGAAATATTCATTTAATCATATTCTAGCTGTTCCCTATAGTTTTGCAATTTTTTTAATCTTTCAGTTGTTGATCTAATTCCCTTTGCAAGTTGCCATTGAGCTTGGTTCCACCATATTTTGAGAGAATACATTCCAGATCAATATTATACTCTAAATAGAAGAATATCATCCCATGTCTCAACCAGCTCTTTGCCAGTTATCAAATTTGTGTAACCTTGTAATTAATCCCTATGTTCTCTACCAATGTCCTTTTATAATTTGAGTGCTTCTATTAAAACTGTCCTTAACTTTCTCTGCTCTAAGAGACTCTTAGCTTCTCTAGTCTCTCCAAATAATTCAAATTTCTCATCTCTAGTACTGTTTAAGCCCTGAAATTCGTAATTGTGTTGTTACGAATTTAAACATCACAGGTTTAATATCTTGTTTTTGTACATTAAAAACTCACATTTATGTAGCTTGTGCTTTGACGGAACACTTAGATCTGCTCAACACTGTTCCAGCTTCGCCGCTGTCTGTCCCTTCACCAGACTTCAAAACATATCCTTGGATTACAGAGTCCTAAGAAGCTTTCATGACACCCTGAAACATTCTACCTGAACGTATCTCCATTATCATAATTTACCCATCATGCCATTGATCAGCAGTGTAGCTGTTCTCCAAATCCTTAGCTTTGGTTTTAGATTTGTTAACTGCTTTGATTGGATTTATTACACTCAAGATGTTTATAAACTCAGGTGCTGAGTCAGCTCAAATATCTAGAACTCTAATCTGCGAACGTTTGCAATAATAAATGTTTGAGTAGTTTAATAGAGAAGATGTTAATAGAGGTGCACACAGAACAACTACATAGAACATAAGCACTAGGAACACGAGTAGGCCAGGAGGAAGTGATGACTGCAGATGCTGGAGATCAGAGTCGAGAGTGTGGTGCTGGAAAAGCACAGCAGTTCAGGCAGCATCTGAGGAGCAGGAGAATCAACGTTTCAGACAAGATCCCTTCATTAGGAACCCTTCGAACCTACTCCACCATCCAATAAGATCATTCTGATCTTTCTTGTGTCCTCAGCTCCACTTAGCCACCCTCTCACCGTAACTCTTAATTTCTTCAGTGTTCAAAAAAAATCTGTTTTAGCTTTAAAAATATTTACTGAACTAGCGTCAACTACTTAACTGAGCAAGGAATTCCACAGATTCACAACCCTGTTGGTGAAGAAGTTCCTTCTCAATTCAGTTCTAAATTTGGAGCTATGTCCTCTTGTCCTAGTTTCACCTGCCAGTGGAAACATCTCCTCTACGCCTGTCTTATCTATTCCCTTCATAATTTTATATGCTTCTATGAGATCCCTCTCATTCTTCTAAATTCAAATGAATATAATCCCAGTCTACTGAGTTTGTTCTCCTAAGCCAACCCCCTCAACTCCAGGGTCAACCCAGTGAACCTCCTCTGCACCCCCTCGAGTGCCAGTACATCCTTTCTCAAGTAAGGAGACCAAAATCTGCGCACAATCCTCCAGTTATGGCCTTACCAGCACACTAACATAACTTCCCTTCTTTTAAACTCAATCCATTTGGCAGTTAAGGACAAAATTCCATTTACCTTCTTAATTAACTGTTTTACCTGCAGATCACAACCCTTTGTGATTCATGCACAGGGGCATCCCACTGCATAGCAGCATTCTGCAACTTTTTAACCATTCAAGTAATGGTCCTTTTTACTGTTACTCCTACCAAAACGGATGACTTCACATTTATTAACACTGTATTCCATCTATCAAACCTTAGCCCACTCACGAAGTATCTATGTTCCTCTGCAAAGTTTCACAGTCTTCTACACACTAATGTGCTCTGTCACTCATCTTAGTTAAAAATCACACAACACCAGGTTATAGTCCAACAGGTTTATTTGGAAGCCCTAGCTTTCGGAGCCCTGCTCCTTCATCAGATAGCTGTCTAGCAGCGCTCACTCACCTTGTGATTTTTAACCTTGTCCACCCCAGTCCAACACCAGTTCCTCCACATCATGGATACTCATCTTAGTGTCATCTGCAATCTTTGACACACTACACATGGTCCCCAACTCCAAATCATCTATGTAAGTTGTGAGTCCCAACACTGATCCCTAAGGCACACCACTAGTCACTGATTACCAAGGAGATTAGCATTCATTTATCCCCACTCTTTGTTTCCTGTTAGTCAACCAATCCACTATCCATACTTTACCTGTAATGCCACGCATTTTTATCTTCTGCAACAGCTTCTTATGCAGCACCTTGTTGAAGGCCTTTTGGAAATCTAGGTACACCACATCTACTGGGTCCCCATTGTCCACTGTGCTCATAATGTCTTCATAAAATTCCAGAAGATTAGTTAAGCATGACCTGCCCTTCATGAAACCATGCTGCATCTGCCAATGGGACAATTTCTATCTAGATGACTTGCTTTTTCTTCCTTGATAATAGACTCAAGCACCTTCCCCATTACAGAAGTTAATCTAACCGGTTTATAATTTCCCACCTTTTGTCTACTGCCCTTTTTAAACAGTGGCATCACATCTGCTCTTTCCAATCTGCTGGCACTACCCAGAATCCAGTGAATTTTAGAGACTTACCATAAGTGCACATGTTATTTCTCCCGCCATTTATCTTATTACCCTGGGATGCATTCCATCAGGGCCAGGAGACTTGTTGAAATTTACTTCATTAGCTTGCCCAACACTACCTCTTCCATGATCATGATTGTTTCCAGGTCCTCACCTACCTTCATCTCTTTGTCAATTATTGGCATGTTATTTGTGTCCTCCACTGTGAAGACCAACACACAATACCTATTCATTGCCTCAGCCATTTCATTGTACCCCATGACTAAATGCCCTTTCTCAGCCTCTGAAGTTTACTTTAGCCACTCTTTTTAACTTTTTTATAAAAGTTAAAAAACTAGCAGAGTATAAAGACAGATAGCAAAAGCTTTATATTTATATATTATATATATATAATATATAAATATAAAGCTTTTGCTATCTGTCTTTATACTCTGCTAGTTTTTTCTCATGTTCTAACTTTTTCTTTATAGATCTTTTTGTGGCTTTAAAGCTTTCCCAGTCTTCTAGCTTCCAGTTGATCTTGGTCACTTCGTATGCCTTCTCTTTCAATTTGATAGCCTCTCTTAATTTTGTAGACACTTAAAGTAGATTACCCCTTTGCTTCCAGTCCTTCCTTTTCACTGGAATATACTTTTGCTGAGCAGTTTGAAAAATTGCTTTGAAAGTCCTCCATTGCTCATCAACTTTCCCACTATAAAGACTTTGTTTCCAGTCTACTTTAGCCAAAGTCCTCCCTCATCTTATTGTAGTCTCCCTTGTTTAAGCACAAGGATATTGGATTTTATCGTCACATACGCCATCTGTATTCTAAATTGATTGCTTCTTCTAAGAGGATCCCTAACTACGAGGTCATTAATTATTCCTGTCTCATTACACAGGACCGGATCTAGGATGCCTTGCTCCCCTGTCGTTTTCATCACTTACTGTTCAAGAAAACTATCGCAGATGCACTCAATGAACTCCTCTTCGAGGTTACCCTGACTGAGCTTGTTCGATCAATTGACATGTAGATTAAAATCCTCCATAATAATTGAATCCATAGTGTAGAAATAGGCCATTGGGCCAACAAGTTCACACTGGCCCTCTGAAGAATAACCCATCCAGACCCATTTCCCTACCCTATTATTCTACATTTTACCCCTGACTAATGCACCTCCCTGCACACTACAGGCAATTTAGCATAGCCACTTCACATCAATTAACCTGCACATCTTTGGATTGTGGGAGGAAACCCACGCAGACATGAAGAGAATGTGCAAACTCCACACAGGCAGTCACCCGAAGCTGGAATCGAATCCAGGTCCCTGGCGCTGTGAGGCAGCAGTGCTAACCACTGAGCCACCATGCTGCTCCACCTCACCATACCATTTTTACAGGCATTAGTTATTTCTTTGTTTATTGCCCGCCCCAATGTGATGTTACTATTTGGTGGCCTATAGACTACGCCTATCAGTGACTGTTTCTTCTTAGAATTTCTAATTTCCACACAAATGGATTCAACCTTATTCTCCATAGCTCCTGTATCATTTCTCAGCACCATCCCGATATTGTTCTTGAATATCAGAGCTACCCCACCTCCCTTACCTTCCTGTCTGTTCTTCCAAATAGTCTGATATGCCTGAATATTTAACTCCCAGTCATGACCATCCTGTAAGCATGTCTCTGTAAGGGCTATTAAATCATATTCATTTGCGATGACTTGTGCCAATAACTCATCGACCTTGTTGTGAATGCTATGGGCACTCAGGTAAAGTGCCCTTGTGCTAGTTTTCATGCCCTTGTAATTTTCAATAACTCTAATAACATCTCATGAGCTATCCTTCCTTTTGACATCTTTCATAGTCTGCCTTGTCGTTAAAACCCTTCTGCACTCCATGCTAACCTGCTGTTTGTTTTTATTTACCATCATATTTCCTGTTGTTTTCCCCTTCTCTAAAGTCCTAGTAACTACTCTATTTATCCTTTTCGCTAAAACACTGCTTCCATATCGGTTCAGGTGGAGACCGTCTCATCGGTACATACCCTCCTGTTCCAAAACTGATGCCAATGCCCCATGAAATGGAATTCCTCTTTCCCACACCACTCCCTTATACATGTGTTTACTTACCTAATTTTCTTATCTCTAAACCAATTTGCAAGTGGCCCAGGTAGTAATCCGGAGATTATAGCCCTTGAGGACCTGTTCCTTAATTTCGTTCCTAGTGCTTATAATCCCCAAATAGGTCCTCCATCCTAGGCTTGCCTATGTTGTTTGTCCCAACATGGATCACAACAACTGCATGCTTCCCCTCTTGCTCCATAACCTTTCAAGCTGGTCAGAGATATCTTGCACCCTGGCACCGGGCAGGCAACACACACCAGGCAGGATTCCCAATTTAGCTTGCAAAGGATACTATCTATCCCCCGAATTATAGAATCCCCTATAACTACCACTTGTCTTTTTGCTCCCTCTCTTGAATGATCACCTGCACTATGGTGCCGTGGTCAGCTGGCTCTTCCTCCCGATTTATAATTATTTGCAATTGACAGTAAAATTCTAATCTTGCAATCAACCATAAGTTCTTGCTGCTTATTAAAATTATTGTACTTAAATTCTATGTAGAGTCGATTTTGTGTGTTTTTCCACTCTTTGCAGATGCATATTGGCATCTGGGCAGTAGAATCATCAATTTCATATGGCATGGAGCTGGTTCGATAAATGCATTAAGTTATATAGGAATTAAACAAAGGCTGGTATGTCTCTTGTTAATAACTTGCAAGATAGAGTGGATATTAGTTACAAATCACTGTTTCAAGTTTTTAATGGTCTCCTGTCATAAGAATGTAAGTGTTCTAACAATGAATTAAAAACTCAGCTGTACTTTTCCATCCCTTTCTGATGGAAAAGTTAAATTAAATCCATTAAATTTGTCAATCCATTCTGTCTGCAATTCAGCTCATTATCTCTTGAATTTTTTTTATGCTGCCTGCTTTTATGGAATGTAGCTGTCACCCTTCATGATGTTCAGCTCATTTCATCACTTCTAATGTAATCAAACTAAAAACACATAATTTAACCAGATGAACATTTGTTTGTTCCAGGGAATAGTTGGTGTGCAAATGAGTTGCTGACAACCATATTATACACACTGAAAAATGAAAGCACAAAATATTTAGAAGAGTTTGTGTTTGATTTGGGGATTGCAAACATTACTATTTAGCAGGATATTTAACACAGTGAAAACATGTCACTTAAATTTGCCACAGGAGAAGATTTCAAAATCTGAATGAATAGATCTTTACTCATGCCAGTGAGAGAAAGCATGCAAAGTTTTGTAACTATACTCATTTAAAGAAAAACATTTTACTAACTTAAATCCTTGATACTTTTTCTTCTTTTTTAGCAAGAAATGCACATGTATAAGGAGGTATGCTACTACATGCACTTTGCACTGGCTGCCTATGGCTGGCCCTTGTATTTAATGCGAAACCCAGCTTGTGGACTCTGCAAACTGGCTAGCTCATGCTCGTGAGTAGTATTTATTTCCTAAATTTGTGAAAGCAATTCAGTATGTTAAAATATTGGTAGGCTTCAAGTTCTCATCTGCTATAAAATTCCATGAATTATTTAAATATCAAGTGTAAATGTTCAGTAATTAAAAAAAACAGGGTATTTAATGATTTACTTTCATATTTTAGCCTGCAAAAGCTCAGAAAAAAAAGGCCTGTTCTTTCTGAAAATGGTCCCAAATGAAATGAATATGAACTTATATCACTGGTTTCCACCTAAGTAGAAATCCACAGGGTAACCTTGCCTCAGATTCTCTATGATTGGATGTTTCTTTGTTCAACTGTTGAGGAAATTCATGTGCTTAGTGGGTTTATGGTAGAGATCCTTCAGTTGCTTCGGTGCCGTTGGGGAAAATATTGAGAGGCTAAAGATGTAGTAGCACATTTGCAATACACAGTCTAATCAAGTAGAATCAACATGGCTTCATGAAAGGCATGGAGAAAGTGAGGACTGCAGATGCTGGAGATTGCAGTCAAAAAGTGTGGCGCTGGAAAAGCACAGCAGATCAGGCAGCATCTGAGGAGCAGGAGAATTGACGTTTCGGGCATAATCCCTTCATCTAGAATGGTTTTGTTGGCAGCGGGGGTTGCATCATCATCATCATCATCTCCCCATCCCCCCGCTACATTCCTAATGAAGGGCTTATGCACAAAACGTTGATTCTCCTGTTCCTCAGATGCTGCATGACCTGCTGTGCTTTTCCAGCACCACAATTTTTGATTCTTGAAGGGAGTGCCATATATAACAAATTTATTACACTTTTTTGAGGAGTAACAAGACCAGAGGACATAGCAGCAGAAGCACATCATTCGACCCATCAAATCTACTGTTCAGTGAAATCATGGTTAATCTGATATTCCTTGACTCCAATTTCCAGCCTTGTCCCTGACCCTTGATTCCTTTACTAATTATAAAAGTCTATCTATCTCAGCCTATAAATATCTATAATTAACCACACAACCTCAACAGTTCTCAATAGGAATTCCACTACTCTCTGAGAGAATAAATTCTTTCACACCTGTATCTTAAATGGGTTTGCTCTGAGACTATGCCTCTGGTCCCACAAAGGGAAACAACCTTTCTGCATGTGGTCTGTTATGCCCTCAAAGAAGCCTCAAATGTTTGACTAAGGTGTCCTCTCATTCTTCAAAGCTCCAATGAGTACAGGCACAACCCACTTAACCTATCCACAGAAAAAAAAATCCTTCCATACCTGGGATCAACCCTGCGAACCTTCCCTGGGTTGTCTCCAAATCCAATATGTTTTTCTTGGACAGAGGGCCAATACTGTTCACAATACTCCAGCTGTGATCTGACCCATCAACCCATTTATGCCACAGATTTCTGGAAATCAATTTCTGATGAAACTTCCTATAACTTCTTCACAAGGAAGGAATGTTCAAGAAAGTAATTTACTAGAAACTGTAGTGCACCTTCCATTGGTCAGTTTCAGAACTGCATTGGTAGGGGCCTGAGTGATTGTTGTTGCTGCTCACTTTCTTAAATCATTTATGCTATGTAGCTTAATAAATAGATCAAAGTTTACTTTTAAGAGTCCAATTTCGTGAAAATTCAGTATTAATTATAAAAGTTCAGGGAATTCAGTTCAGTACGTTTTGACTGAAATTGCTTAATGTCACGTGCCATTGAATCATGCCATTTCTACTTTCTGTTGCTGTTACCTTTAATACAGTCTCCATGATTGTGAGCATTACTACTTTTCCATCTCCTCTTTTCGTGTTTCTGTCTTTTGTTACATTCCTTTATTATTTTCCTTCTGTTGACCTTTTTTACTTTCTATTTCCTTCTCTCACTATTACTGTAATCCTTCTTATTCCTTTTATTGTCGATGTCCCATGGTTCTGCTGCTGTCCTTTTCTGTTTTCTTTTCACTGTTAGTGTCTACCTTTGTCCTTCCTATAACCTCTTCCTCTATTGAAAGTGTCATTACATTCACAAGTGAAGCACAACCTGAATGGTTAAGAGTATATTTTAAACTATTTTGTATATCTAAATTTTTGGGATGATTATGGAGCTTTTTGCATAGATGAAAGTGGATCTATGAATCAAGAGAGTTGTGGTCAAATGCACATTAAGTAGACTGGCCCACTTTTGCTCAAGTAAAATCATATTGGTTCCTGGAGATGTGTCATAACTTGTCCAAATTTATTGATTTTAAAAAATCATTAAGTCAGATCGGTGAGCACTTTTAAAAAGATGTGTTTATTTGCACGTATATACTGTGTTCTAGATAGGCCTGTAGAATCAGTCGCAATAGGACATTACCGAACAACATCAGCTCTCTTCATAGGTAGCTGAACAGCATGCTGTTCTCACTTTAATAGCATTTGTGCAACCTGAATATGACATTCACACTGACTTCAATGAACTGAAAAGCAAGCATTATATGATTAATTCAGTACATTGCTTTTAAGTACAACACTATCTTTTATTTTCCAGATGTTGCTGCTTTTGCCTCCCTCGACCCAGGTACGCCCCAAGTGTGACAGTTGAGGAAGACAACTGTTGCAACTGCAATGTCATTGCTATCAAGCGTCACTTTCTGGATGAGAATTTTTGTTTAGTTGATATCGTATATACTTCATGCCATGATGCGGTATGTTGTTTGATACGAATTATTAATGTTGGCTCATTCCTAATCTTCCTCTAAATGTTTGGAGAGTTGTTTTATATCTATCGGAGAGGGCAGACACTCTTGGTTTAACATTTCATCCAAAGGTCAACAATTCAAAAGTGTATCGTTCTCTCAGTATTGTGTAGAAGTATCACATAGATTGTGTGCTCAAGCCGCCCACCCTCATAACTGGAATGGAGCTTGAATCCCCAGCCTTTTAATTTGGAGATGTACTCCCTTTGAACCAAGGTTCATGTTTGCTTCTTAAACAACACAGCAGCTGTATTGGATATATGTCACTTGTCTGCAATACATTCAAAAGCTTCTGCGCTATAAAAATCAACAGTTGAATATTAATAAATTGTGCAGCACTCCTGAGGTTGTATGTTAGCTTTTTCCAGAAAAATGTTGATTTTGTTTTAAATTAATTCTTTTCCTGGAATTTCTGTTTCACTGTCCTTCAAACTATACACTCCCACTGACAAAATTTCATATCCATAAAATAAATGAAAATTGAACTTTGCCCTTTTTGTTCTAGATAGTATTTATTTAAATATTTAGATTAGAATGTGCATAATATGTTGCTGTAATTTCCAAAAAGATTAACCATGTACTGGCCCCATGCTAACATTTACTAATGCCGCTACTGCTTATATTATTGCTTGTGGTCTCAGAGTCCAGTCTGTGAGCCAGTCACCTGTGTTTGACAGCAATAACCATTACTATCCCACTCTAAAAGAAATTATCAGCAGGTATTATGCAACATGGACAACTGGGACAGAATTTGTCCGTTACAATGACAGCAGATCTTCAGCAGAACAGGATTTCCATCAGCCTCATTTCAAATCTGTGCTTCCTTTAGGACAAACTGCTGCATGGCAGGCCAAATGCCTCAGATATGGAGGAGAATTTCCATCATATAGCGTGGCAGGATGATGATTAAAATTCAAAAAGTCTTAATTCTCCTTTTGGCTGGTGCACTCGGTAGTCAACCTCTAAAACCTCATCAATTTCCTACAGAAACACCAGGTACAAGGAATATACCAGGTTCCTGCTGCTCAGGGTTCCTGTTACCTTGTTCATCAAACATATGGTGAAAATGATAAAGTATAAATTATACTTGCTTCATATAATATTTGAGTGTAAGTACATTAATCCTGGGTGGCAAATCTTCACGTTGCTTCTGCTGGGCAGGGAACCCACAGAGCATGGTTGTAGCTGTTTTGCTTCACAAAACACCTAGTTTATATCCAAAGTCAGATGGAGCAGGCAGAGGGATTTAGGTGGAACCTAATCTTGTTGAATGACATTCATGTTTTTGACGTGCTGGGACACTAAGGTGGAAGGGCTTCTGCTCGAAACGTCGATTTTCCTGCTCCTCGGATGCTGCCTGACTGCTGTGCATTTCCAGCACCACTGTAATCTTGACTCTAATCTCCATCATCTGCAATCCTCACTTTCACCACTAATATGGAAGGCCCATACTGGATGATGGCAACAAGGTTAGAAGATTAAAAGGGGAGGAAAGGTATAACGGGAAACATGGATTATTTGACACCAAGTTTTTATTGTAATCATGGGAGAAAAAGATTTTTCCTAAAGGTGAAAACCTCGAAAGTTTTGAGGGCTGAAGAAAGAAAATGATGACATGCTTTTGTATAGTACATTGCACATCCTGTATCCTTTGAATTTCTTCTGATATGTGGTCACTATTATGTAGGTAAACATGCTGGCTAGTTTGTACACAACATGTTCTGGCAAGCAACAATAATATAATTGACTAGTAAGTTTGTTTTTAGAAGGTTTGATTAAGGAGTATATGGTTAACTGAGACATCAAAAGAGTTTCAGGATGTTGTCGAATCTTTTCCATTTAGTAAAGCAGACAATTGGAGCCTCAGATAAATGACTTTTGAAAAGGTGCCCACTTTTAGTGCAGGACACTGTCACTAATAAAGTGTGAGACTGGATTTAGCTGTAGACTTTGGGGTGGGACTTAAGCATATGAATTTTTTGCTCAGAGACAAAAGTGATACCAGTGGGCCAAGCAGTAACATTGAATTAGATCAAAGGTATGTATTTAGAAGATTGTTTAGTTTAGCATAAGTAAGATATGGAAAGATGTAAAACCATGTGAGATAGTATATTTGCTGTTTAGAAATTTCAGAGGAGCAATGAACTTGCTTGTTAGATTCAATTCAAAGACGCTTCACTGCTGTATTCAATACAGATCATCTTTACTTTTGTACTGTGGAATTAACCCAGTCCTCAGACACTAAAATTTAAAAGCAAAATTGGTGCAAATTATTAACCACTATTGCCTAACTCAACATCTTATGAGAATCTCTCCATGACTTCAACCACTATTTTGTTGTAAAGTCTGTGTTAATTACTTTGGTGTGAATTTAATTAATTTGAATTTTCTTCCTAGGTTTTTGAAACCCCCTTTTTTGTTGCTGTGGATCATATGAAAAAGAAGGTTGTGATCAGTATTCGAGGGACTCTTTCACCAAAGGTGATGTATTATAACTAGGTACATAAGACGAGTCCATTCCCAGAATGCTGCACAATTTATAAACCCTTGAGCCCCATATAATAAGGTTTATAATAATCTGAGAGATGATGAGCTAAAGGAAGAAATAGTTGTATTATGATAATCGATGCCTAATGTGCTTATTTCTGTACAGAATTTTTTTTTAATCTGATCAACAAAATCAATTGTTGAGTATTTCCTCGTTCTGAGACTTATCTTTGTGTCTATCCAGACATGAAAATGTGTTGCTGGAAAAGCGCAGCAGGTCAGGCAGCATCCAGGGAACAGGAGAATTGACGTTTCGGGCATAAGCCCTTCCTCAGGACTTGGAAGGGCTTATGCCCGAAACGTCGATTCTCCTTTTCCAGCAACACATTTTCAGCTCTGATCTCCAGCATCTGCAGACCTCACTTTCTCCTCTATCCAGACATGGACATACAGCTGAGAATGTAGATGTATCTGTGCACACACAACACTGTATTGCACCCTTCCCCCAGCCAAAAAAAAATGCAGGAACTCATTCAGATATTTAAGTAAACATACATTAGAAGAGATCTATGCAAACATATACCTTAATAGGAATAATCACTCACATGCATATGAATCAGCTACACAAATATTGACACATGGGGATACAATTATCCATCAAGTAATAGTGTCAGCTCCTGTGTGCACAGTGTAACAATTCTAGTTGATATTATTACCGGACAAATCAAACGCCAGACAGGAACCTGGCTTGATAGCTCATTTTTAAATTTGTTTTGGGTTTTGCCAAAGTGATCTCTCACTGAAACTTAAGGACATAATGCTGCAAATTTTGCTTTAACAATAAAACAGTAAAATTTTGCAAAAGACATGACAAAAAAAATACTAAACTATCTACTTACAATATAAATTCAAAGATTTTTAAAGATACAGGAAACATATAATCTCATTAATCCTTAAACAGTACAGCACAAGAACAGGCCCTTTGGTCCACCATATTTGTGCTGACCAGGAAGCCATTTTAAAATAATCCCATTTTACCTGCAAATGGTTCGTATCTGTCTATTCCCTGCATGTTCATTTGTCTATCTGAATGACTGTTAAGCATTGTTATTGTATCTGCTAAATTGAAAAGAGACAAAGCAGTGTTTGTAGTCTATCCAAAATACACCATTTATACAGGACACAAAACAGCACTTGTATAATACTCATAAAAGGCTCCCTGTACATACTTATCAGGAGGTTTAAGTCATTTATAACTTTACCTCTTAGTTTAAAACAGTAAATAGTTTTCTCTGAAGGCTATCATTGACTTGTTTAAATGTCTTTAGCTTTAAGTAAGCACTTCAGGGTGTTAAATCAATACTTTTGGTTTGGAACTAACATTAACTCGTCACTCTAAGGCAACCTAATTCAATATTCATCAATCCCTTCTCAGAGGCACTCTTCTACATAGTCATCCTATTCCAAGGACTTCACAGGACTGTCTCAATCAAAGTTAAAAGTGATTCAAGTCTAGGAACACAGTAACAAACATTGAGGCCCTGTTATTTACCTTGCTGCTCTCAAACAATTTAAATGAATAAATATCCATTAATACTTCACAAAACTCATTCATTTTAAAACCAAACCTCAAAAATTCATTTTAAAAGAAATCACCATGGCAGGAAGTATGTTTGCAAGTTAATAATTAACTCCAGACTCAGAAGCTCCATCTTTTCCAAACTGATCACAAGTAACAAATGAATATAAATTCCATAATTTACGTAACAGCAGATACAGGTCTTCACCCACAGCTGGTATAGTAAAGTATGCACAGGCACCCAACTGAATGTACATCCATTTTTAATGCAGAATATATTTTGTCTCCTTTAATATATAGGTTGCGTACAATTTTAATCCCAAACACACTATTCAAAGAATACTTGTTACATGTTATTTATAAAGTATATAACGGATGTGCAGGGGGCAGAGAGCAATGAACTTCATGCCAACAAAAAGTGATGGTATAGTAGTTCATGCAGGTCTTAAATAGAAAATATTATTTATCAGCTTACTGGGATTTTTCATTCCAGTTTTCAGTCTTCTTTCTCCCCCCCACCTGCCCAACACCCCACCTCCACCTCCCCCCAACCCCATCCCACCATATTTCTCATTGCTTTTTGCAGCATATTTTAAGACATGAAATATTGTCTGGCCTTCATATAATTATTTCTGAGATTTCCATAATTTGACTATTGGGTGATGTTGCTGCCACACAGACTAGAAAATCCGAGGTTTGGTCTCTGCTTATTGTGACTTAATTCTGATCGAGCAAGAAGAGGGGTGCTGAGTCTCTTTGTATTCAGACATGGGATGATCATGTTAATGGCAATGCCAGCTTTTATTGACAATCTTGAATTGCCCCTGAAAAAGTGCTGGTGAGCCACTGACTTACGAGTGGTACAGATATAACCACAGTGTTATTCTGTTGGCACTTGCAGGATTTGGTACAATGATAATGTGGGAGTGGCAGTACATTTCCAAGTAAGAATGGTACATAGCTTGAAGGGGAATTTGCAGATGATGATATTGTCATTCATCTGCTGCCCTTGTCCTTCTAGACAGTAAGCATGGACCTGGATTTGGATGATACATTTGAAGGAATCTTGGCAAGTTGCTGCATTGTATCTTCTAGATTGTATGCACTAAAATGATGGTGCCCCAGTATTGAAGGAATGAATGATAAAAAATTTGGATAAGTGGCAATCAAGCAGGCTGCTTTGTTTTGGATTGCATTGAGATTCTTCTGTGTTGTTGGGCCAGCAGTTCACGGGTCAATGGAGAGTATTCTATCACACTCCTCATTTATGACTTGATGATGGTGAACACGCTTTGGAGAGCCAGGTAGTGTGCGACTCAGCAAAGCTTAGCCAGCCATCAAGCTGATGTTGTTACAATACAATCTATGTGGTCAATCCATTTAAGCTTCTGGTCAATGTGACTCACAGGATACTGACGATAGGGATTTCAGTGATGGTAATTCCTCGAAGATCAAGCATAGATGGTTAGACCATCTCTTGTAAAAGGTGGCTGTACTTGTCCCAACTATCACAGAAATGTTACATGCCACTTACCGATCTAAGCCAGATTTTTCTGCATGTAGAATGGACCACTTTTACACATTAGTCTGAGACCAAGGGGAGAAATCAATTAATATTCACACTCCCAATAAGCATTGCTAAGAATTGCATATTGATGTAGGATAGGCGTGGGCAAGAGAAAATATAATTTCTTGTCAACTATGTATAACTTATCACAGATGCATTATTTATGGTTTCAGTACATGTCTTGCCTGGTGAGGACAGAATTAATGTTGGTTATTGTTCTTGTTTACGGAATATTAAAGAATTACTGCTTTCGGCAGATGGATGGCCTGTTGATTTAACCATCTAAGTTAATAAGTGAGGACAAACTTTATGGGGTAGGGTGATAGCAGTCTGACTGAATCTGAGGAAACACAATCCTGGAAGGGTAGGAAAATGTAAAGCAAAAATAAGAGAAGAAAATTCGGTGCCAAGCAACCAAACACACGTTTGTGTCAGGCTCATTCTGACTTGCTCTAATCTCTCTCTGTCAGGATGCCCTAACTGATCTGACTGGAGATGCTGAACGATTGCCAGTAGAGGGCCATCATGGTACTTGGCTTGGCCACAAGGTAAATGGAATTTTTTTGTTATATTCTTCAGATGGAATAGCTATGAAGCTGTCAGAAAAACTACAAATATTAATTGAGTTCCAACATCTGGCCTTTTTTCTAAAATTAAACAAGTTCTAAAACTTACTTAGTCATACAGGGGAACAGAAAAATTGGAGTTGCTCTTGCTGTCTATTTCTTGTATTCAGAATCCTACATTGAAAGTTATAGAACATTCCTGTCATAACAGTATATCCTCCAGTGCCAGAGAGAGATTAGTCTTTTTCACAAAAAATTGAATTAATTGCCTAACAAGTAAAGGAATGGGATATTTTTCATTTTAAAAAGCCAAATTTTGCATTTCTAAATCAAATATTTTAAATAAAGTATGGATTTTTCATCAATAAGTTTAACCAGGTAAGTAAAGGAAAGCTTCAAAATAAATTTGATTTATAGCAGTGAATGATTTTTCATGCTCTTTTGTAATGAAAGATATTGGATAAAGAGTATACAATATGAAAAGGCCATTTTGCTTATCATAGCTACTCTAATACTCTAAACATTAGAGTGTATAAGTAGTTTTATTTTAAATGCCCTAAACGTTTCTGTAATTAGTTATTTAATTAACAAAATAAAGGCTCAGAAATTAAAACTCAACTATACCTCTTAATGTTCCATTCTTCACTTGCAGATGCTTTTTCTTCCTCAAATTTAGTTTCTAATAAAGAGGAACAAATTATTGCAGATGCTGGAATCTGTACAGATGACAACAGTGCTGGAAGTCATAACGAGTCAGACAGCATCCATGGAGAAGAGAGCAAGCTAACATTTTGTGTCTAGATGACTTCATCAGAGCTGAAGTAACACTTGACTTCAGCTCTGATGAAGAGTTGTCTCGACTCAAAATGTTAGCTTCGATGCTATCTGACCTGTTATGACCTCTGGCGTTTGTTATCTTAAGTCATGAATTTCTAATACATGGTTTTCTTTAAATTTCATACAGTGCCATTTTTCTTGTCTCTTCTTTTCCCCTTGTACAATTCCATTTTACTTCAGTATGCATTTTAATTGACTTTTATTGACTTTTTAAAAAAAGTTTGTTTTCTTTCACTTTTTATTTTTACTTTTTACTAATCTGTCATTATAAAGCAAAAGAAAAAATTCCGAATTGTTAATTAAAACATGTTACCAGCAATTAAACTGCAATAGACATTGGAATTTGAGAAAGCAAGCAACGATTTGCACTGAGTTTTTGCATCTGTAACAGCTTTGGTTGCACTAGGTCAGCTGATTGCTTTCCAACAGAATTTTTCACATTATTTATCCATAGCTTGCACGTTTTCAGCTAGTGCGGTGAAATGCAGTCAGTATTATCCAGGTTCCTTTCTCACTGCCATTTGCGTTCATTATGAAATACTAGAACTTTTTAGTAAAGAAATGGATGATTCATCCAGTACACCCCTGAAAGGACCACCTACTCTGTACTTTTCCTCATAATCTTAAATGTGATTTTCTGAAAACAACCTGATGTACTGGTAAGCCATAATAGTGAAAACAATTAAAATGTCATATTAATTGTGCCACTAACTAACATATGCTGTACAAGGTAGAGAATGTATTGTACATGGAATTATGGTTAAATATGTAAACTTATTTTGTATAGTAGTCTTGTAATCAGCTCCATTTGTGCGATGTAGTAGAGCCAAGAAGAGCTGAACCGCATTTGTCAGCATTTTACCACACTTAAATAAAAGCAAAATACTTCAGATAATGAGAATCTGAAATAAAAATAGAAAGTACTACACAAGTAATTTATTGTGTAGTGTGTAGTCAATGGAGAGAGTAACATAGTTGTGTAGTTTTCTGCTATCCCTCTAGTTTAAAGGTATCTTTCAAGATATTGAAATAATTAGTATGGCTCATTTTAAAATTCCCTCTGGTATTGCCAAGCAAGCCATTTAGTTGTATCTAACCACCACAAATCTGACAAAAGAAATAAAACTGAATGGGTCAACTTGCAAGGATCTGAAAATGATAGTTTCAGTCCTATTGATCCTGCAAATCACTCCTTATCAATGTCTGAGGAGCTTGTGCAAAAACTGGGAGAACTGTTTCAGAGATTAGTCAAGCAGCAGCTTGATGTAGGCATTTTCACTGAATCATATTTGAAAGACAATGTCCCAGACACTGCCATGACCATCACCACCCCTCGGCATGTCCAATTCACTGACATGACAGAACTGCCAGAGATGGCTGCACAGTGGTATACAGTCAAGAGGGAATCCTCAACATTGACTAAGGACTTCAATATCTCCTAGTGTTAGGTCAAACATGAGTAAGGAAACCACCTTATGATAATAACCTTAGATTTATTATCAGATTAACAGAGCTAACATTTTGAGTCTGAAGCAACTGTTCTTTAGAGCTATTTCTGTTTCTCTCTCTACAGATGCTGCTAGACTGCTCAGTTTCTCCATTACTTTCTATTTTTATTTCAGATTCTCATTATCTGAAGTATTTTGCTTTTATTTAAGTGTGGTAAAATGCTGACAAATGCGGTTCAGCTCTTTTTGGCTCTACTACATCGCACAAATGGAGCTGATTACAAGACCACTATACAAAATAAGTTTACATATTTAACCATAATTCTATGTACAATACATTCTCGACCTTGTACAGCATATGTTAGTTAGTGGCACAATATCTGTTAATGTCCTGTCAATTGTAAATATATATTGTCAGGCTCCAGGATTCGTAATATGTCATAAAACTTTATTTCAGCGATTTCATCTTTCTGAAAAAAAAATGCAGTTTTAAGAATCATCTTCATTGCTATAATCCAAGACAGAAAGCAGGCAAGATCTGACAACTAACTCTCCCTCCTCAAATGAGACAGAATTGCCAGATATTGTGAAGCAGTTCCTTTGGTTAGTTTCTAGAATTGCAAGTTCTCACCCACTGTTGTTAAACATCGAGTCTATGAACAGAATGAATTGTTAAAAAGTTCATAATAGCAAAATTGAAAAATTTGAGTTCTGCAAGGTATCTTTGAACACTTTATTTAAATGATATTTTGCTTTTCTTTCTATTATTAAGAATTAAACACATATCAACCTCTGTAGCTAGGTTTTACAATTGATCTTGCATGCATTCTGATCCTTTTCCAGGGCATGGTTCTATCTGCAGAGTACATCAAAAAGAAATTGGAGCAGGAGATGATTCTTTCACAAGCTTTTGGCCGAGATCTGGTATAGTACAGCTAATATTACAAAATATTGACAATTTGCCTAATAAATACTGTCGTTCTGAAGTAAAAACAATATCACTATCCAAAAGAGGAAAACTGGATTGCAGTTTGTTTAAGTTGTCATGAAATAAACCCCCCCCCCCCCCGCCTTGAAATTGGATGGTCAGTGTCTAATGTGCAGTTCCAATATTCTCTGATGTGAGGTTTATTGTTTTTTTTTGAAAAACCATATTTACTAATTTTCTAAGTTACATTTTCAGATTTTGCTGCATGTGTAATGTGTAGATGTCCCAGCTCTTATCAGTACTTTTTTAGCAGATTACTTCTGTGTGTCTTTAAACAGGTGTACTTTTCTAGAAAAGTCAGAAATTTGATGAAGTCCTAAACTTATATAAATTTAACAGTTATGATTTGCTATTCCATTGAATAGTTGATATTCATTTAAGTTGTGCATTGTAGCCTGCTCAGCTCTATTGAGAGCAGAGGATCAGATGGTTGGGACGGCTCCAGGTATGCACCGTAATCTGACTTGATAATGTAGAATAACATTTCAGTTTAATGATGAATGGTACTCTTTTGAAGTAGATAGTAATCTATTGGCCACGCTGTTGGGTTTGATTTTAAACATTCCACAGCAATATAAAAAGGGCAAGGAGTTCTTCAAGAGCCCTTCTTGCCTCAAGTACATCTCCAGGATATCTCTAAGAGTTCCTCAGGGTACTGTCCTAGGCCCAGCCATATTCAGCTGCTTCATCAATGACCTTCCAGCCATCTAAAAGTCAGATGTGGGGATGTTTGGTGATGATGATCGCACAATGTTCAACACCATTCACTACTACTTCTCATACTGAAGCAGTCCATGCTCAGGTGCAACAAGATCTGGACAATATCCAGGCTTGGTCAGACAAGTGGCACATGAAATTCCTGCCACACAAATGCCAGGCAATGGCAATCTCCAATAAAAGACAATCTATCCTGGCTTTTTGACATTCAACAGTGCTACCTTCGTTGAATCGCCAACTATCAATAACATTGATAGGAGATTATCATTGACCAAAAACTCAAATGGACTTGTTACATAAACACTGGCTATAAGAGCAGGTCAGAGGCTAAGAACAACGCAGTGGGTAACTCACCGCCTGACTCCCCAAAGATGGTCCTACATGGCTGAAGTCAAGATGGAATGCTTCCCACTTGCCTGGATGGGCACAAATCCAATAACATTTGAGAAACTTGACACCATCCAGAACAAAGCAGCTCACTTAATGTGCACCGCTCCATCCACCAATGATGCTCATTAGCTACAGTGTGTACAATCTACAAGATGCACAGCAGAAACTCACCAGAGATTCATATACAGCACCTTCTAAACTCACAATGACTTTCTTCCAGAAAGACAAGGGAAGCAGGTGCATGGGGACACCATCACCTGCAACTTCCCCTCCAAGCCACTCACCATCCTGACTTGGAAATATCTTGCTGTTCCTTTACTGTAACTGGGTTAAAATCCTCAAAATTCCCTCCCTAAGGCATTGTGGGTCAACCTGCAATGGTTTGAGAAGGCACCTTACCACCACCACCACCACAGGGGCAGTTAGGAATAGGCACTAAATGCTGGCCAGCCAGTGTCGCATGAGTGAATTTTAAAAAGTACTATTAAAAAAGCCTATTGATATTGCTATTTTAGAAAACTTGCTGTGTGTTCACCTTCATAATAAATAATCTATGATAAGTCATAGAGTCATAGAGATGTACAGCATGGAAACAGACCTTTCGGTCCAACCTGTCCACGCCGACCAGATATCCCAACCCAATCTAGTCCCACCTGCCAGCATCCGGCCCATATCCCTCCAAACCCTTACTATTCATATACCCATCCAAATGCCTCTTAAATGTTGCAATTGTACCAGCCTCCACCACATCCTCTGGCAGCTCATTCCATACACACACCACCCTCTGCGTGAAAAAGTTGCCCCTTCGGTCTCTTTTATATCTTTCCCCTCTCACCCTAAAACCTATGCCCTCTAGTTCTGGACTCCCCGATCCCAGGGAAAAGACTTTGTCTATTTATCCTATCCATGCCCCTCATAACTTTGTAAACCTCTATAAGGTCACCCCTCAGCCTCTGACGCTCCAGGGAAAACAGCCCCAGCTTGTTCAGCCTCTCCCTATAGCTCAAATCCTCCAACCCTGGCAACATCCTCATTGTATATGAAGTATTTTCAGCTGCTATTGAGACACATGATTATGACTATATAAAAATGCAAATGTATCAGGTTGTAAGTTTGCTCGCTGAGCTGGAAAGTTTGTTTTCAGATGGTACGTCACTATACGAGGTAACCTCATCAGTGAACTTCTGGTGAAGCGCTGGTTTCTATTTATGTCCTGCTTTCTATTTATGTGTCTTGGTTTCTTCAGGTGGGGTGATATCATTTCTGGTTCTTTTTTCTCAGAGAATGGTAGATGGGGTCCCAATCAGTGTGTTTATTCCAGTTAGAATGCCAGGCCTCTAGGAATTTCCATTTGTGTCTCTGTTTAGCTTGTCCTACAATGGATGTGTTGTCCCAATCAAATTGTTGCCCTTCCTCATCTTTATGTAAGGATACTAGTGACAGTGGATCATGTCTTTCGGTGGCTAGTTTGTGTTCATATGTCCTGGTGGCTGATTTTCAGCCTGTTTCTCTGATGTATTGTTTGTTACAGTCCTTGCAGATATTTTGTAAATGACATTTGTTTTGCTGATTGTTTGTACGGGGTCCTTTAGGTTAATTAGCAACTGTTTAAGCGTGTTGGTCGGCTTGTGGACTTTGGGTCTGCTACATGGATGGCACTTCTGTGATTAACCTACAACACCATTAATAATATCCTTACTGACATAAAGTTCACAAAAGAGAAGAATGACTCCCATTCCTAGATGTTACAGTAGAACAAACAGATAATGGAGAACTTCAAACCAGCATGTACAGAAAAGCAACACACACAGACCAAATACTTAACTACAGAAGCAAGCATCCCAACACACACAAACAGAGCTGCATCAGGACATTATTTCAATGAGCCACAACACACTGCAGCACCCAGGAACTATGAACAGCTGAGGAAAAATACCTATGCAGTGTATTCAGGAAGACTGGTTACCCAATAAACGCAGTTGCCGATTTTCTCAACAACAGACCCAAACAAGCAGACACAACGTGCCCAGAAACTCTAGCCGCATTACCTTACATCAAAGACATCTCTGAAATGACTACCAGACTACTCAGACCTCTTGGCATCATGGTAGCCCACAAACCTACCAAGGCACACACAGCAGCTAATGAACCTAAAACAACCAGCAAAAAGAATGTCATTTACAAAATATCATGCAAGGACTGTAACAAACACTACATTAGACAAACAGGCAGAAAACTAGCCACCAGGATACATGAACACCAACTAGCCACCAAAAGACGTGACCCACTATGTCTAGTATCCTTACATACTGATGACAATAGACAACACTGTGACTGGGACAACACATCCATCGTAGGACAAACTAAACGGAGATATGCACAGGAATTTCTAGAGGCCTGGCATTCTGACCGGACTCCATCAACAAACTTATCGATTTGGACTCTACCTACCATCCGCTGAGAAAAAGAACCAGAAAGGATATCACCCACCTTAAGAAAGTTAGAAACATAAATAGAAAGCGGGACATAACATTAGCGCTTCACAGAGGCTCACTGGTGATGTTACCTAGTATGGCGACGAAACGTTTGAAAACAAACTTGCCAGCTCAGTGAGCAAACTTACAACCTGAACCTCAACCTAAGCTACAAATCTTCTCAAAAATCAAATGCAAATGTATTATGTAGGTCAGTTGGTTTTTCTCTCACTCCAAAAGATCTGTGGGCAGAACCTCAAGTGAGTCCGAGCAGTGGGCTGTGGCAGAATCAGGCAAATATCCTGCTACGCCCGTCTCAACTTTGGGAGGATCTGGCTCCAACTTTTATGATTTTCACAAGTGGTTTGACAAGATTCTTGCTAAGCAGCCCGAGATTCCAATCAATGAGGATTAAAGTTTGTAAAGTACCCTGTTAATACCACACCTAATTTCATTAATGTTCAGACTTCCATCTCATCAAACAAGCTAGACATTGGCAAAACTTGAGAAAGAAACCAGATTGATCTGTTCAGCTAGTCATTTGCTCTGAATGACCTACATATTGCCTGAGAACATATTGCTCCCTAGAGCATGGTCCACAACTGTCAGGTGGCTAGGCACATCTTGACCAAGACTATTTGGTCAAGTTATTTGAAGAGTTGATCTTCAGTCCGTTTCTGTGGACTAAGTTGCTTCAACCTCTGCAGGTTAGTCTTTGCCAAATTGGATTGCAAGCTCTGGACAAGGATGCAGTACAGTTGTGAAGGGAAATGGGCTGGGCTGAAGGGAGACTAGGAATGATGAGATGTGGGGAAGGGAGAAGGGGAATTGATTGTGGTCAGGAGCATTGTGGTCGGGTGGGGTAGCTGGCTGAGAAGCAGTGAATGATCACATTGGACATGGTTATTTGACATGACGGCGCTTCTTGGAAACAATAGAATATGCAGAATGCAAGAAGGAAATTCAACCTCTTAAGCCTGTTCTACCATATGTACAACCACCACTGATCTAATCTCAGCCTCAACTCCACTTTCCTCTCTCCATAATCATTTAACCTGTTCCTAAGTAAAAATCTGTGTCTCTCCTCAAATTTATTCAGTGTCCCAGAATCCAAGGATTCATGACCCTTTGAGAGAAGTAATTCCTCCTCATTTCTGTTTTAAATCTTCCACCCCTTAGACTTCTCATTCTAGATTGCCCCACAAAAGGAAACATCCACTCTACATTTACAATGTCAGTTCCCTTTAGCATTTAATATATCTCAATTAGATCTCCTCTTATCCTTCTAAGCTGTAGTGGTTTTAGGCCTAAACTATTCAATCTCCTCTTATAAAACAAGCTTTAAATCTCTGGAATTAATCTAGTGAAGCTTCTCTAAACAGCTTCCAATGTCATTACAAAGGTAGGCAGCTGTAGGCACAGATTGGGATGGGACTTTTAAAAATAAATGTTTATGGGATGTGGGTGTTGCTGGCTGGGCCAGTATTTATTGCCAATCCCTACTTGCCACTTAAAGTGGTGGTGAGGTTCCTCTCTGAACTGTTGAAGCCTATGTGCAATAAAGGAAGTATGAAGTGTGTGGAGTTAACAGCATGGGCTACAAGTCTGACTCAGTCAGGCTGAAAGCAACTGGAAGAAGAGTGGTTCACCACAATGCCAATCGAAAGTGTGCAATTCGGAGCATTCGGAATGTGCAGGGTAAATGACCTGACCAGTGAGAGGAGGGGCTATAACAAAAAACTATCATAGGAATTTTAAAGGGAAACAACATTGGCCATAGGCATGCTGGCTGCTTATTCCCTGACCATCCTACAGCATGGGCGCACTCTGAATGTTGCACTTCCCTGGCACATCCAACGACAACACATTGACTACTACACCTTCATGACAGAGAGACCTAAATATTTGGGATATTAAGGAAAGCCAAAGGTGTCAGCATGATCCATTGTTATAACACCCCTGATTTTGGATGATGCAGTATGCTGTCAGCGCTGACCTCCATTCATGGAGTCTCATCTTTGACTAGGAAGTGCTGTTAGGTGGTGTGAAGATGCACAGAGAGACTTGGATATTCACCTTGCAATTTAACAGAATACTAAGGTTATGAAGATTCAGACCATGCCTCGGTGAGGAATGGATTTGATGGTGAGAAATTGGAGTTTGGAATGGGATCCCAAGACAGCGGCTTTTGGAAATCTTCGATTGGTTTTTACATTGTTAACTAAAGTAATCCTTAATTATTGCAATTTACTTTGGTAACTTTAATGAACGTAAGTGTGCCACCAATTGCAATAATAATATTTGTAGAAACTCTCAAGATTTAGATGCTGTGTCATGAAGTAACGTGGGATTGGTGAAGACAGGCAGAGGGTACCATCTGGTTGGTCATAGGAGGAATGAATCCGGTAGGTAGCTGGGTGGAGTGGAAGGGAGGGGGAGGGGCTGGGAAGGGAGTTGGGGGATGGCAAGGGAGGTTATTTGAAATTGGAGAACTCAATTCCTGATTGAATTCTTGATAAAGGGCTTTTGCCCGAAATGTTGATTTTCCTGCTCCTTGGATGCTGCCTGACCCGCTGTGCTTTTTCAGCACCACTCTTATCTTGAAAAACGCAATGTTGAGTCCTCTGGGCTTAGGCTGCCCAGGCGGAAGGCGAGGTGTTGTTCCTGCAGTTTTCTTTTTGGTTCGTTGTGGCAATGAAAGCGGCTAAGAATGGTTATGTTGGAAAGGCAGTAGGTAGGGGAATTAAAAGGGTGGTGACTGGGAGGTCTGGTTGGCTGCTGTGTGCCCGGCAGAGATGCTCAGTGAACCGTTCTTAAGTTTACATTTGGTCACCCCAATGTAGAGAAGACCACATTGGGAGCATCTGATGGAGCAACTAGATTGGAAGAGAGGCAGTTGAACCTCTGTCTCACATGGAAGGATTGTTTGAGGACCTGGATAGAGGTGAGGCGGGGGTGGTATGCCAGCAGTTTTTGAATCTTTTCCAGTTGCATTGGAAGGTACCTGGGGATTTGGGGGAGGGGGGGGGGTTGGTAGGGAGAGTGGCGCAAATCAAGGACTGTTGAAGGGAACGGTCCTTGCGGAAGGCAGAGAGGGGTGGGGAGGAAAGATATTCTTGGTGGTGGGGTCTAGTTGGAGTTGGCGGAAGTGTTTAAGAATGATGTATTGGATGCAGAGACTGGTGGGGTGGTGGGTGAGGACAAGGGGACTCTGTCTTTATTGAGTTTGGAGGGTCGGGTTTGGAGGGGAGGTTTCGAGCAATGGAACATGGAATGGAGGTGGTGTGGTGGAGGGCTTTTTGGATAACAGAGGGGAAAAGCACATTGTTCAAAATAGGTAGTCATCTGGGATGCTTGGGAGAGGAATGTATCCTCTTCTGAGCAGATATGGTGGGGGTAGAGGATGGACTTCTTGCAGGATACTGGGTTGGAGGAGGTATAGTCTAGGTAGTTGTGAGAGTCTGTGGGTTTGTAATAAACATCTGTCTGGAGACTTGCCAGAGATGGAAAAGGAGAGATCAAGAAAGGGGAGGGAGGTGTCTGAGGTGGACCAAGTGAATTTGAGGGTGGGGTGGAAGACTTGGGCAAAGTCAAAAACTGTTCCAGTTCAGCCTGGGTGCAGGATGCTGTGCCAATGCAGTCATCGATGTAACGGCAGAAGAGTTGGGGCGCAGTGCCTATGTAGGTACTGAAGAGGGACTGTTCGACATAGCTGACAAAGAGACAGGCATAGCTGGGGCCCTTCTGGGTGCCCATGGCCACCCCCTGGATTTGGAGGAAATGGAGAATTTATTGAGGGTGAGGAATAGTTCGGTGAGGTGGAGGAGGGTATTGGTGAAGGGGAACTGGATAGGTCTGTTGGAGAGGAAGAAGCTGAGGGCCTGGAGGCAATCCTTGTGGGGCATTGATGTGTATAAGGACTGCATGTCCATAGTGAAGGTAAAGCGCTGGGGGGCCAGGGGACTGCAAGTTACTGAAGATATCAAGGGCGTTGTTGGTGTCACGGATGTAGGTGGCAAGTGTCTGAACCGAGGGGGAGAGGATGGACTCGAGATAGGATAAGATGGGTTCAGTGGGGCAGGAGCATGTAAAGATGATGGGTTGGCTGGGGTAGTTGGGCTTGTGCATCTTGGGGAGCAGGTAGAACTCGGCAGTGCGAGGTTAGGGGGCTATGAGATTGGAGGCGGTGGAGGGGAGATCGCTGGAGGCAATGAGAACACAGTGCGAGTAATTTTTGGCATGATGGGTCGCGGTGTGGTTGTGGGCAAGGGGGAGGTAGAATGTGGTATCATAGAAATTATTGAGGTTATCAAGTGGAGGAGGAACGTTGGAGGTGGGAGAAGGGATCCTTGGAGGGAGTTGGGAGTTTTTGTCAAAGAAAAAGATGCGGAAGTGGCAGAAGAAGAGCTTCACGTTGTGGCAGCTCCAGAATTCATTGAAGTGGGGGTGGAGGGGCACAGATGTGAGCCCTTTTCTGAGGACGGACCATTCAGCCTAGGAGTTTGAGGTTGTGGGGCATAGTGAATATGTGGCAAGGCTCAGGGGTGTCCTGGGGCAGGGGGAAGGGTGAGGATTGGATGTGGTGTGGTGGGGGATGGAGTGGGTTTGAAAGGGGAATGGGGTGGGGGGGGGGGTGCAGGGGAGATGAGGTGAAGAGGGTGAGGAGGGAGAGCTGGTATGCAGTTTTTTGGTCTCTAATCAAGTTCCTAATTTTGAGTGTTGGCATTCATCTTTTCCCACCACCCCTGGTATTAGAAAAAATGAGAGATTATGTCAACTAGGAACTTAGTCCTAAAATTTGGAGAATATACAAGGCAGAGTCTTGGAAACTGAATGAATATCCTTGGGAATATTACATGGTACTTTGGTCAAATAATAAAAGAATGTTGTTCAAAGGAATAGAGTCTTGTAGGCATTACAATGTCCCTGCTTTCTTAGTTGACTTACCATTACACCACCAGCATACTGACCTTGATGAAGTAACTTGAGCTGGTGATATCAGAAGGGTGTGCAGCTTCACGCCTTCTCTTCCTCTCCAATCTTGCTTGTGGATTCTTGCTACAATATCTTATTATGGGACAGGGTGACAGGCCGGAAGGAAGAAGAAAGGTAAATCCTCACTTCTTCCATAGACACTTCATCAAGTTGGCCTGCCTCATTTCCCAGCAACTACTCCAGCATTGTTCCTCATTGAAACACACATATATTCTTCAAGAAAGTCCTCCTGACTATGTTTCAGAAATTTCTTCACCTTTCCCTTTAATGTAACATTATCCTAATTGATAGGTATGATTCTGTTATTGCACAGCACTGTGATTTTCCTGCATATTTTTTCTCCACATCACTCTCTCTATTTGGAGATCTGTAGCACCTGTATATGGGGCAATGAGGGTTGAAATTGATCGTTATTATCATGTGATTGTAATTGCAGGGTCTTTCTGGCAGGTTTGCTACATTTCTAGGTAAGGATGTGATACAATTTGACAGATGTTCCAGTTGTTGTTGAGCTTGATGAATTGCCACACACATAGCTTCACTACTGAAGGGACAGATAGTAGATTATTGTCAAGAAGAACAAGTTTGGAAAATACTCTTTGGATAACAATGTGACTGCATATTGGGCAACTGATGCATATTGTGGATGTTTGATGCATCTATGTACACAAAGCATTATCTCCAATCAAAGCCAATGATGTAGTCCTGGAACTGTGTTTCACCAGAACAGCAGAAGACATGACTGGAGATTCAAAATAGCAGGCCTCCATAAGGTTGCAAGTATGTTATTTAAATTAAATTAAAGAAATTCTAACATTTGGGGTTAATTTTTGATGGTGATCAGTGGAAAATGTACTAAAATCTTAAACATTGCAATTCCATTCATTTTAAGGTAAAACTATGGACTTATTTCTATCGACCCAAAGCAGTTATAAAGAAGCAAGGAGTAGGCCATTCGACCCTTTGAGCCTGCTTCACAGTTTGATATGATCCTGCCTTTTGCTTTAAATTTAAAAAATGATCAATCTCTTTCTTAAATATATTCAGTAATTTGGCCTTCAGTCTTCACAACCTTCTGTGACAGAAAATTCCACCGGTTCATTGCCCTTTAAGTGAAGACATTTTTTCTCATCTCATATCCCGTATCCTGAGACCGTGTTCCCGGTTCTAAATTTCCCCAACCAAAGAAAACACCCTCCCTGTATTTAGTCTATCCAGCCCACTTAGACATTTCAATCAGATCCCCTCTCATCCTTCTAAATTCTAGTAAATTCAGGTCCGGTTGAACCAATCTATCCTCATAATTCAGTCCTACCATTCCAAGTATCAGCCTACTGAACCATCTGCTGCTCCTCTTCTATTTCTTTCCTTAGGCAGGGAGACCAAAAATACATAATACTTAAAGTGTGGTCTCATCAACGCTCTGCAAACTGCAGTAAGATATTCCTACTTCTGAACTCCTATCCTCTTGCTTTGAAAGCCAATATGCCATTTGTCTTCCTAATTGCTTGCTGCACCCGTCTGTCTACTTTCATTGATTGGTGTATAAGGACAACCAGATCCCTTTGTACATTCACATTTTGCTGGACCTATGTGAACATATTTAAATCATACTAATATGTGAATAAACGTTAGATTCATTACCAACAAATGATGGGCAGTGGATAAATTTGTTATACAGGTGGTTCTGGAATAACACACGTTTCAGCAGCGCAATTTGGCTATAACGTCACTGAAGAATTAGAGAATGGTATTTTGGAGAATGATTACCTACTTTGGCAATAGAGTAATTCCAGCGGGAGTTGGTTTGCATGCTTCATTCTCCACATGTGCCAATGTGCACACTGAAATCTCTGCTCCATTCTGTGCTTGCGCTGATGTTCTTCTTGTACTGTGTGTGCGCCGTTGTCTGCATATATGCGACGTTGCTGCCAGTCTTTGGGCCATTCTGTGCATGCACCAATGTCAGCTGCCGTCAGAGCAGCTTTCTTTGAGAGGTACTGTGCAGAGAGCAGCTTTCTTACATTTTTTAAATGTACTGTGTTAAATTTACTTTTGTTTCATTAATAAATATGCTTTCAACCTTCATTCAGGCTGGTCTATACTTTGCATTAGGCTTTTGGGTAATTTTTGAGTAATCATGAGTGATATTTTTTGCTGGTCTGCCCCTAGCCCCATTTTTCCCATAGACCCCATTATTTCTGTTAAGCGATTTTCTATTAAACGAGGTTTCGCTGAATGCAACTACAGTGTTATAGGATACCTGTATGTGTTTATGTGTGGGCTTTTGGAATTGCAGATGAGATCGGGGGCACAGTGGCACAGTGGTTAGCACTGCTGCCTCACAGTGCCAGAGACCCGGGTTCAATTCCCGACTCAGGCGACTGACTGTGTGGAGTTTGCACGTTCTCCCCGTGTCTGCGTGGGTTTCCTCCGGGTGCTCCGGTTTCCTCCCACAGTCCAAAGATGTGCAGGTTAGGTGAATTGGCCATGCTAAATTGCCCTTAGTGTTAGGTAATAAGGGGTAAATGTAGGGGTATGGGTGGGTTGCGCTTCGGCGGGTCGGTGTGGACTTGTTGGGCCGAAGGGCCTGTTTCCACACTGTAAGTAATCTAATCTAATCTAATCTAATCTTTACATTAACTTTCTCACTGGGTGGAAAAAAAAACTTGTTCTTTATTTATTTGATTCTTTCTTGCTGATCACAATGCACAAAATACCAATTTAGTAGTTACTGCCGCCTCTTTGAGAACTGTAAGAATATATTTTGCAGTTACATCAACTAAAGCATTAATGTTCATCTGGGCAGATTCCTGTCAATTCTTTAAGGCATATGATGCTAATGTCTGTAGGATCATTGATGTCAAAATATTTAATGGTGCACTCAATAACCTTTTGACTAACTTGCTAAATCTGAAAAATATTTGGGACAGACAACTTTTATGATGTTTGGGGAATAGTGGGCTTAATTACTGTATCTCTGTAAGATAGAATGAATAACACTTGATTCAGCTCCTTACCAAATCAACTGAGTTAAATCAGTTGATCTGTTTTGGCATTTGCCATATTAATGGTGGTGACTGTATTTCAAAGATTTGATTTATGGATAATGTCAACACAGGAACATCATTCCAGGGAAAATAATAATGTTTATAATTATTGAGAGTACTTTGTGTACTGAATATAATGCATTTATTTACCTAATGTTAAATACTTGTGTCTGCATGTATTTACTCTGAGTTAAGGTTTATTTACAATCTATATTATGACTTGGTTGCAAGGAAAGAAGGTACTACTAAAATATGTGGAGAAATAAGTTGCAACAAAGAAATAAAAAGGTTTCAATTGGGTATGGATGGTTCAGTGAATGGCACAAAATTGGCAGATGGCATTTGATGTGAATAACTGAGGTTATCCATTTTCATTGAAGGAATAGAAAGGCAGCTTACTGTCTAAATGGAGAGAAACTTCAGAGTGTTTCAATGCAGAGTGAACTGCTTCCTTGTTCATGGATTGCACAAAATAAGAATGCAGATACAGCAGTTAATGAGGAATGCAAATGGAATTTTTGCATTTATTGTAGAATTAATAGAGCACTAAAGTAAGTGTTGCTGAAACTGCATAAGGCATTAGTGAGACTGCGCCTGGAATAGCATGTAAAATTTGGTCCTCTTACTTGATGAGGGAAGTGATTGTATTGGAGTCTGTTCAGAGGAGGTTTATTAGATTGATTCCAGACATGAGCGGTTTGTCTTATGAAGAGAAGTTGAGCTGTTTAGGCCTGTATCTCTAGAGTTAAGAAGAATGTCAGGGGATGTAATTGAGGCGTGTAAGATACTAAAGAGAATTGACATGGTAGATGTAAAGATTAGAGCGGTGTTGGAAAAGCACAGCAGGTCAGGCAGCATCCGAGGAGCAGGTAAATGGACATTTCGGGCAAAAGCCCTTCATCTGGAATGAGGCTGGCAGCCTTGGGGTGGAGAGATAAAATCTTGACTCTAATCTCCAGAATCTGCAGTCCTCACCTTCTCATAGTAGATGTAGAGCAAATGTATCTCCTTCTGGGGCAATCTAGAAAAAGAGCTTATACATCAGGAGTAGCAGATAGTTGAGGAGAGATTACTTCCCTCAAAGGGTAATGAATCTGTAAAATTCACTACTCCATAGTGCAGTGGATGCTGGCACACTGAGTAAATTTGAGGAGAGAGGCAGATTTTTAGTTAGTAATGGGTTGCGGGGTTATAGAGAGCTGGCAGGAAAGTGGAGTTGAGCTGGGTTCAGATCAGGCTCGAGATGCTGAATTACCAATTCCTACTCCTGGTTTTTATGTTCTAAGAGAGATGTTTTGCTTAAGTGTAATAGTTAATTAAGGGGTATGGAAGACTGGGCATATCAAGCAATGATTGTTTTTTTTCAAGAAAGGGATAAATCGTGTAATTGAAATGTCGTAACTAAGTTGTGATAACTCACTGTAACCATCGATTATCAAAACAGCAGACTGTTTGAGAACATGCCTTTTATGAAGGCAGTAAAAAATAAAACAAAGACTATCACAAGTATTATCTGTGATTTTACTGCCCTTATTTTACTACCAGGTGAAAGGTACCAAACATTATGGATTAATCGTGGTTGGACATTCCTTAGGAGCTGGAACTGCAGCTATTCTTTCTTTCTTGCTCAGACCTCAATACCCTACACTACATTGTTATGCTTACTCTCCACCGGGAGGACTTCTTAGGTAGGTGCATATTTTATTTTGTACGTAGACGTTATCTAATCTAGGTTATAGAAAACTGAATCAGAGTTTGTGAACTGATCTAAGATGGGGGAACAAAACACTGTTGTAAGTGGGTGATGTTGAGTTTGCTGACTGTATTAATGACTTGTTTGAATTTTGTATTTTATGTAGTAACTGATTAAAATACAAGAAAAATGGCACTCTATGATTGAGAGTAGATAGGGGTTGAATTGTATCTGAACCTTGTTAATACATTTATCTTTAAAATATTAAAAATGTCATTGCACACATGTTGATTTTATTACAAATGGTGTGCACCTCAGCTGATATTGATGGTAATATTCCAATTAGCAAATTCGATCCCCAGGCTATTAAAATTTGAACTTTGAACTTCTGCTCACTTCAAAACACCTACGGTGTTAGGGAGGCTAATGTATTAGAAACAGTCAGCGTGTGAAGATTATACTTGTGTAAAATAGTCCAAAAGTTGGGTACTTCTGAACTGCTATAGAAAACTGATCAACACATTCAGTTCTTCGAAGTTCATGACCAGGCTCTTAAATTCAGTGTGATGTGTTTTGTCAATGTGTAGTAAATAGATTTTTCTAGGAATATGCAAAACCAATGTAGTGTACAAAATCCCATGCAAGGACTGCACAAAACACTACATAGGACAAACAGGAAGACAGCTAACGATCCGTATCCACGAACATCAACTAGCCACGAAACGACACGACCAGCTATCCTTAGTAGCCACACACGCAGATGACAAGCAACATGAATTCGACTGGGACAACACTACAATTATAGGACAAGCCAAACAGAGAACAGCCAGGGAATTCCTAGAGGCATGGCACTCATCCACAGACTCTATCAACAAACACATCAACCTGGACCCAATATACCGGCCACTACAACGGACAGCTGGAGCTGACAACCGGAAGCGGCAGAGACAGGCCACTATAAATGCCGGAGGAAACATCACAGAAGCGCTTCACAGGAGGCTCCCAAGACTGAGGATGTCACCTAGACAGGGGACGAAACGTTTGCAAGACAAATTCCCAGCTCGGCGAACAGAACCACAACAACGAGCATCCGAGCTACAAATCTTCTCCCAAACTTTGAATATGCAATTAAACAAAACTCAGTAATAGTTTGGGCACAGGCGGTCCTCAAGTTTGCTTCAATTGAATTAACAAGTCTGTTAAAACAGCAGAAATTTGAATCAATTATCTCTATTGCACAGGAAATGTTCTGCTCATTAAAGAAAACAGAATTTAAAAGAATAATTAGGTCAGGGGACTGAGGTGGAATATGGATGGGACACTAGTGTTTCAACTTTGAGACCTTAATTCAAAGTCCACCTGAACTGACCACTGGATAAGTGTGAGAAATGGAAATGTGGTGCAAATGAAGATGCTGTACTTTTCTTGGGGCTAAAGCATGTACCCCAACTTGACCAGAAATGAATGGGCACTGATGTTGAGTATCCAGTATGATTTGTTCTCTACTTTTAACATTGCATACCTTAATTTTCAGAAGATTCACATAACAAAAAGTAAAACAAGCATTTGATTAATTGAGATGCTAGTTGAGTACCAGATTTGAGCTTCTATTGGTTCTATTTTCTGAGCATTTACTAATAGTAACTGGATTGGCTTAATTTATTTCTTTAAAATTTCCTTTGCATCTTTATCAAAATACAGCAGAAATATTAAAAAGGTAGAATATTATGGTAAGTGCGTATTAAAATAAAATGTTGGAGTTCTCCTTAATTTTGCACATCGAGCCATCACCTGTTGTGGTACTGTGTCTTAAGAGACTAGAATGTTCCACTACTGCTCACTGCTCCATTATGCTTTGGTTACCTTTACATAAGTAATTTGACTACACTGTCCCTGAATTAAGAGCATATCGGTCAGGATCTATATTCCTAGTTCTAAACTAGCAATCTTTCTGCAATATACTTTTTCGAATATTGGGTGTGGACAACTTTGGAATTGATTATAATTGCGTCAAGATCAAATAGTCTGTTGATGGCTATAGTATATACTTCCAAATGAAGAATAGCTGCTAAGGCAGGTTACTTAAAGCCCCTGGTACCTAGGGAATCATGTCCTGGTAAGAATAATTTTCTTCAGGAGAAGAAGGATGGAAGCAAATGTTAATCTTGTCTTATATGAAAATTTAGATAATACCAGTTTAATATTAGATGGGTTTAAATATTTATATCTTTTTTGCTGTTTTTTATGTGATCGGTTATACTCAATATTAAATTTTCTTTCAGCATAACTATGCCTCCAGTTTAATTGTCCTTTTCTAATTTAATCCTTAGCTCTGATGCTATGGAATACTCCAAGGAATTTGTGACATCTGTCATCCTTGGAAAGGATTTGGTACCAAGGCAAGTTGTGAAACCTTATTTTATTTTATATTTCAACCTCAATTCTGTGCTTTTTCACTATTTATGGTCTTGATTTTCTGCCAGAATCTTTACAGATTTTGAGGTTTAGTTTTGTAAGAACCAACTTTATTTAATTGCTTTTCATTGATTTTTCACTTTGTATTGCCTTTAAGCCAAATTGATGTTCCAGTTGGGGGACACATGGTAGAACTAGTTATACAATTAGCTCTGCTGTTTAGCTTTTGATCTTTTTTTTTATTTGTGTTGCCTTTAGAAAGGAAATGAGCAGGAGCTAGGCAGTTTGGAGTTGTTAACGATTGCATCATTTTAATAATGAAAAGTAATCTGATACTTATTTGGATCATTTAACTTGCTCTGTCAGAAAATTCAAATTTCATTGAGTTTTTGGTGGTGTTACTTATCTGCTGAGGGCTTTGAGGAGAGCCACTCTATTGTGAAAAAAAATTTTAAGATGTTGCTTCATGAGTTAGCAGATCTCAAAACTTTGTTTTCTTTGATGAATTGCTGAATGTATATAGCTATAGGAGGAGAAAGTGAGGACTGCAGATGCTGGAGATCAGAGCTGAAAATGTGTTGCTGGAAAAGCGCAGCAGGTCAGGCAGCATCCAAGGAACAGGAGAATCGACATTTCGGGCATAAGCCCTTCTTCAGGAATGAGGAAAGTGTGCCCAGCAGGCTAAGATAAAAGGTAGGGAGGAGGGACTTGGCGGAGGGGTGTTGGAAATGCAATAGGTGGAAGGAGGTCAAGGTGAGGGTGATAGGCCGGAGTGGGGTGGGGGCGGAGAGGTCAGGAAGAAGATTGCAGGTTAGGAAAACGGTGCTGAGTTCGAGGGATTTGACTGAGACAAGGTGGGGGGAGGGGAAATGAGGAAACTGGAGAAATCTGAGTTCATCCCTTGTGGTTGGAGGGTTCCTAGGCGGAAGATGAGGTGCTTTTCCTCCAACCGTCGTGTTGCTATGGTCTGGCGATGGAGGAGTCCAAGGACCTGCATGTCCTTGGTGGAGTGGGAGGGGGAGTTGAAGTGTTGAGCCACGGGGTGGTTGGGTTGGTTGGTCCGGGTGTCCCAGAGGTGTTCTCTGAACCATTCCGCAAGTAGGCGGCCTGCCTCCCCAATATAGAGGTTGCAGGGGAAGGTGCCGGGAGTGGAGGTTGGGTTGGTGGGGGGTGTGGACCTGACGAGGGAGTCACGGAGGGAGTGGTCTTTTCGGAACGCTGATAGGGGAGGGGAGGGAAATATATCCCTCGTGGTGGGGTCCGTTTGGAGGTGGCGGAAATGACGGCGGATGATCCGCTGTACATGGAGGTTGGTGGGGTGGTAGGTGAGGACCAGTGGGGTTCTGTCCTGGTGGCGGTTGGAGGGGCAGGGCTCAAGGGCGGAGGAGCGGGAAGTGGAAGAGATACGGTGGAGGGCATCGTCGACCACATCTGGGGGGAAATTACGGTCCTTGAAGAAAGAGGCCATCTGGGTTGTACGGATTTGGAACTGGTCCTCTTGGGAGCAGATGCGGCGGAGACGAAGGAATTGGGAATATGGGATGGCATTTTTACAGGGCGCAGGGTGGGAGGAGGTGTAGTCTAGGTAGCTGTGGGAGTCGGTTGGTTTATAGTAAATGTCCGTGTTGATTCGGTCGCCCAAGATAGAAATGGAAAGGTCTAGGAAGGGGAGGGAGGAGTCTGAGACGGTCCAAGTGAATTTGAGGTCGGGGTGGAAGGTGTTGGTAAAGTGGATGAATTGTTCAACTTCCTCGTGGGAGCACGAGGTAGCGCCGATACAGTCATCGATGTAGCGGAGGAAAAGGTGGGGGGTGGTGCCAGTGTAGCTGCGGAAGATGGACTGTTCCATCTTATATATATATATATATATATAGCGATAAGTTTGTTCTAATAATGAATGTAGAATACAAGATCAGCACTTATTTCAGAAGTTGAACCATTTGAAAATATTGGAGAAGAATTTCAGATTGTCATGAAATTTAATGTACTTTTGTATATTATTACCTGAGGTATCGACCCTGAGCTTCCATGAGAATTACAATCAGGAAATTGCACTTGGAAGGAGTCAGGGCTTACCTGATATCGAAAACCTACTTTGAGAATCTGATCAAAAGAAAATACTGCAAATTCTGGATATCTGAAATAAATACAAAGTAGTGGAGAAACTCAGCACATCTGGCAGCATCTGTGAAGAGAGGAACTGAATTGACAATTTGGGTCTGGTGTGACTGTTCTTTAGAGCTGGGTAATACCTGTAAACTTGGTTGTGTTCAAAACATGAAGGGTGTGAAAGGGGGATTTAGTAGACACTTAATCAAACAGTAGGAGAGAATTGGAAAATTCTGTAGTGAACAAACCAAAGGATTAAGGTGGAGATTCCATTCGAGAGAAAAACAGAACTTCTTGAAGGTGGGAATACCGAGAAGAGAAGTGACCATGAATACAGCAGATGCTAGAAATCTGAAATGAACACAGATAACATGGAGAAACACAGCAGGTAAAGTGACTTCTGTGGAGAGTGAAACAATGTTAAAGTTTCAAGTCTATTATGACTACTCTTTGGGTTCCCAATTTGCACTGTTGCCATTCCCAACTGTCCTGAACTGCTCCTCAGGCACACTAGTTTGTTAACCATGACATTTAACATTCCTTACTCCTGATCCCAAGCTATATCATTTGAGATCTTACAGATAGCCTTGTTGGGGTCCCCCTTATCAATAATAATCAATGTGGATGTTTTTCCACCTAGAACAACTCCAGAATTGATTGACAGCAGGTGATTGGCCTTTGTATTTAAGACCTAAGTTCCTCCCCATTGTGAAGGTGGGCCTCAGCTTAGGGAAGGGTCAACAAAACCTTTGTAAGTCTCTGACAATCCTTTGCTACCTAACCCAAAATATTGATGTTGTAGTCAGTCATTCTCTGTCTAAGTATTACTCCGCTTTTTTGATTTTCCTGCCAAAACGAATAACTCCACATTATACTCCATCTGCCAGATTTTATCCCACTAATTCAATTCATCTGTACACTTCTGCAATTTTCTTATAGCTTTTTTACATTATGCTTTCCAATCTATCTTGGTGTTGTCTGCCAATTTAACCATTATGCCTTCTCTTCCCTCATCCAAGTCAGTGGTATAAGTTGTATGAAGGCGAAAGCTCATTGCAGATGCCTGCAGGACTTCACTCATCACACCTAGCCAACCAGCCAAAATATCATTTCTGAGTCAATCTTCTATCAGTGTTAATATTTTACTTGTTACACCACAGACATTTATTTTCTGCAATAACCTTTGATATGGCACCTTATCAGATGCTTTCTGGGAATGAAGTATAGTTACATAAGTGGGATCCCTTTTATCTACATTTAAAGAACATGGTTTCCCTTTGCCAAAAATATGTTGACTCATCCCAGTTACTTTGAGATTTTTCTAGATGTGCAGCGATAGTTTTTTTAAGGATTGAATTTAACACCTTCCCCATAAAAGATATCAAACTAACTGGCTGATATTTTCCTATTTTCTGCCTCTCAGCCTTCTTGAATTGAGGGATTATATTTGCTAATTCCACTTGAACCTTTCCTGATTTTGGAAAATTAACAGTGCGCATCTTCTACCTTTTTAAAATCCTAGTATCTGGACCCAGAGGCTTGTCAATGCCAGCGATGCCCTAATCCTGTGATTGACTAAAAAACAAAACTCCATTTTGCTTAGTACCATTTCCTTGATGATTGTAATTTCACGATGTTTCCCTCTCCCCTTTATTTCCTGATTTCTAATTGTTAGCAGTATTTTTGTATTCTCTATAATTAAGGTGCTTTCAAAATATTTGTGCATTTCATATGCCATTTCCTTATTACCAACTATCAATGTCCCATTCTCACTTTCTAAAGGACCATACTCACTTTACTACTCTCTTTTTATTAATTACTTGTAGGAATTCTTGTTTTCCATTTTGCATTCGTAGCTAGCTTGCTGTCAGCCTCTAATTTCCTCCTCCTGATTAGTCTTTTAGTTATTTTCTGTCTTTTTTTTAATATTCAGATTGATCAACCGAACTGCATGTTAACTTTGCTCAATAATATTGATTTTCCTTAAGTTTGATGCTTCTCTGAACATTTTACTTCCACCATGGATGGTGGATTCTCCTTTCAGAATTCTTTTTTAATAGCGGGAGTATACCTATTCTAAAATAGCCCCTTAAGTGTCTGCCACTGTTTCTATTGATCTATCCCCTAGCTTAGTATGCCAGTTCACTTCAACCAGCTCAGTTTTCATGCGCTTTAGTTAGGTTTAAGTTTCTAATCTTACACCCAAATTCTCCCTTTCAAACTGGATGTAACATTCAAGCATCTTGTGGACACTGCTGCTTAGGAATACCTTAACTCTGAGACCATTAATTAGTCCATGACCTCTTTGGTTGGTTCCAAAACATGCTGCTCTTAGGAACTATTTTGTAAGCATTCTGTGCTCTTCTTATCCAGGCTACTACTATTATTCTGACTTTTCCAGTTTACACGTAGGTTAAAGTCACCCATGATTGTTGCTATCCTTTTATCACAAGCACCCAGTATTTCTTCTTGCATACTTTGTCCCACATTGTGATTACTGTTTGGTGACCTATAGTTAGACTACTCCAACTCATAACTTATTTCACAAGCTGTTCCTCAACCTAAACTAATTCTACATACTGATCTTCTGAACCAAGGTCATCTCTAGCTATTGCACAAATGCCATCCTTGATTAACAGTGTGAATTCTCCACCTTTACTTAGTTTCCTATATTCCTTGAATGTCATATACTCCTCAATATTCAGGACCCAATTGTTGTCATCCTGAAGCCATTACTCTATAATGGTTGTCAGGTCACATTTATTTACTTTGTCATAAATGTGCATTCTGATGCAGAGATTCTAGATTTCTCCTTTTACTTTTGTAAAGTCTGGTATTAACTGTCAGTATATTCCTATTTTCCTTTCTGTCATTCTCTGACCATCATTTACCATGTTACTATTTTCTTGTTTTTCTTTGGCTCTACTTTCTGATATGCAGCATACTTCTTTATTTGAACACATGCCACCGCTATTTAATTTAAAGCCCTCTCTTCTTTCCTTGTTACAGATTCACCTGACCATTGACTTCAGTATGGTTCAGGTGTAGACTGTCCCGATAGTACAACCTGCACTTTACTCAGTACTGGTGCCATGACCCACGTGCAGGAACTCACTTCTCCCACATCAGTCTGCAAGTCATGTATCGCATATTCTAATGAGGAGACAGCATATTATTCATCTGTCTAATTTTATGTACTATACAACAATATATTTTATTAATTTAATAATCTACTTGTATACTACTATTAAGGACAGAAAGGACTTTAACCAATTACTTGAGACTTACCAACCAGCTAACTCCTTTCTCTGTAATAGAGCAAGAACCAATTCTATTCCGCTCTAATGAATCTAGCACTATCTCTGACTAACTGCCTCATGGTTCTCACTGCATCTATTTCTCTGTCTTTTCTTCTCTTGTGCAAGCTAAGCAATCTTTATTAGAATAATCAAGAAGTCCTACTTTAAAAAATGATCATAGGGATTCTACAGTACAGTGTTTGAATAGTTAATTTATACAACTTAGGATTTATCTGATGAGCTGTTTCTTTAATTCCATCATTTTCCCCCACGCTAAACTCTTATCTGATCTGCTGTCTCTTGATTAGAATATGTGATCTTTTGCGTCTAACAGACAAACTTTAAGTCACCTGTAAATTTTCTGCCAAGCATTCCACAGTTCCCATACATCAGCCTCCAAATTTTACTTCAGCACAATATGCACTGAGATGAGGTGTCCACTTTTTTCCTTTTGAGCTAATTTATGTTAGGCTGAACATAAAATTTAAGATGTATCATCATCATCATCAGACAGCATTATAGATTGTGTTCCATTGATGATCAGAACATGGCCAACAGGACTTCAAGGCTATAGAAAAAACGTGTAGCGCTGAAAAAGCACAGTAGGTCAGTCAGAATCTGAGGAGCAGGAGAGTCAATGTTTCGAGCATAAGCCCTCATTAGGAGTGCCTGAAACGTCGACTCTCCTGCTCCTCAAATGCTGCCTGCTGTGCTTTTCCAGTGTCACACTTTTTGACTATGATCTCCAGCATCTGCAGTCATCACTTTCTCCTAGAACTTTAAGACTATACAGACTTGAGCTAGAAATATGTTCGAATAATTATGCTGTTGAAAAATACAGCTATTTAGTGATTTCAGATGCCAGTTCCAGGTCATATGTACCAAATAAATTGGTTCAACTTTGACTCATTTCAATTTGATTCAGAGGCTTTGAAATCCTCACCTGAGTGAGGATTTAATTGATGGTCACTGCAACTCAACATCACCAATGATGGGCTAATTTGACACAGGATGCCTCGGGGTAATATGATGAAGTTGGAGGAAACATGCCTCACTGAATTCGGTACATAGCCAATTTTGTGCAATGGAACAAACTACTTCAGACAAATTGATTTTTGAACCAGAGTAAAGGAGAACAGCAAATCAATCATGCATGGTTATATTCATGACATACATTTAAATTTTTGATCTTTAGCACAGTTGCATTAACCCAGATTATGCTAATATCTGATTGACTGGCTATTTTAGTTACTTCTTTTCCGCTCCACCCACCGTTGTCAGATCCAGTCTTCTAACAGAAAGGATATCTTTTGACCTCCAATCCTGCCTTTTTAATGGGGTTATCTGATGCGTGGCCAACTGAACTGTATTTTTCAAACATGTAGGCTAGAGAAAGTGCTGTTTATGCACAAAATCAGAGACTAACAAGATTAGTTTATTTTCTCATTATACAGAAAATTGTACTTGCATCTTTAATATTCATAAAGAATGTTACTCTTTCACCATGTTGCATGCGAATATAGGAACAGTAGCAGGTTAGTTAGCCCCTTGAGCCCATTCTACCATTCATTTGGATTATGATTAATCTGTATGTTCACTCTAGATATGTATCCTTTAATATCCTTGTTCAATTACTATGACCACTGAATGTTTAAAATGTGATGTTTTAAACTGTCTCCTTCAATTCAAGTTAAAATGGGACATGTTATAATCACATCAGGTTTGCCTGCAGATGAGCATAACTTAGTTAGCTGCCACAGAGACAGGGACCCAGATTGAAATTACTAAAAATAAGTTTAAAATTTTAACGTCTGAACACAAAGGAGAAGGCTGTTTTGGCATTCTAATCAAAGTCAGTCAGACTGAAAGATTTGGGGAAGACGAGCCACAGCAGTTACTAATATGTCAGGCAAAAGAATTGTTTGGGTTAATAACCAAGTGGAAAGCTGGTGAGGATAGAACCTATAATGGAAGGAACACAGATCACGAATAGTGCAAGGTCACAGAATTCGAGGTCCATATGCTTAAGGGTTGAATGAAGGGGTTTAAAAGGACCCAGGATGATTCATCATGGTGAAGCAGAGAGGAGATCTAATTAGATCCAACGACAAACACTCACCAGACATTGAAGTACTGGATTTTAATTCACATGAATTAATGCCAAAATCTTTGATTTTTATTGTTATTCAGTCCTTTCCTTTATTTTGTTCTTCTTTATATTCTTGTGTGCATATCACAAAAGCCATCACTGCTGAGTTTTCAATGTATTAGTAAATCCTAATTTATTTGAAACTGAAGAAATTTTCTATGATTCTTTTTTTAAATTGCACTTCAAAAACAGGTTTTGTGAAAGCAAGCCATCACCTATTTCAAAAGGGAAAATGAACAAAATATCAAAAAAAAGAGAATAGTAATATGGTTAAAACTCACCTGTTCCTCTTGTCTATGACTAACTTAAAAAATAGATTGAGAGTTAGGAGATAAAAGATTGCAGTTCTACACAAGTCGAGTCTCCATTCCACTTTCTGTAAACTTATTTAGTGCAACTTATCATTACCTAGTGCCATTAAATCAAATATCAGGTTGGTTGCTGGCCATTGTTGTGTGCAGCTGGTTGGCTTCAAGATTAGGCATGCAGGTTTCATACAAGTACCTTTGTTCTACTTAGTATTATCCACTAGCCATGGGATATGTTCCTAAAAATGCATTGCTATTCTTATGCTCCTGTAGACTTGGCTTATCGCAGCTAGAAGTCTTTCGTAGACACTTACTTGAAGTGTTGCAGAAGAGCAATAAACCAAAGGTATGCCTTTCTATTTTTCTGACTTTTTCTGAGTGTACTTCCTCATTAAGTATTTGTTATTGAATAATGTAAATACATTAATGCAGCTCCCACCAAAAGCCAGGATACAGTACTTTCTGTAAGAATTTTGGAAAGCTGATCATTATTATTACCTGCCTGATATTATCTATTCAGAAACATCAGGACTACTGTATGTTTGTATTCTTTAACTATATTCTGTATTAATCAATTTCCCAGTAACGTAACACATTATTTTTCAGCATGCTTGCATTACGTTTGTGCATTCTTCAGTGTGAACATTTACACTGCGTAACAATGTGAGGTGTATTCTAATAGTGGGAAATAAAAATAAATTAGAATTGGAAGAGTGGGAGTGTGTTTAGACAGGGCTGCAAGAGTTTGCAAGTAACAGGGCAGGTGAAGAGTTTATAGATGAGAGCAAGGATTTTGAATTCAGTAATTTAGAGAATGGAGAGGCAATGGGCTAATTAGAAATGGGCTAATAGGTAAATACGACTTAGTGTGGTTAGATACTGAGAGCTTGGTTTTGGATATTAGAACTTAGAACTTAGAACAGTACAGCACAGAACAGGCCCTTCAGCCCACGATGTTATGCCAACCACTGATCCTCATGTATGCACTCTCAAATTTCTGTGACCATATGCATGTCCAGTAGTCTCTTAAATGTCCCCAGTGACCTTGCTGGCAACGCATTCCATGCTGTCTCAACTCTGTGTAAAGAACCTGCCTCTGACATCCCCTCTATACTTTCCTCCAACCAGCTTAAAACTATGACCCTTCGTGTTAGTCATTCCTGCCCTGGGAAATAGTCTCTGGCTATCGACTCTATCTGTGTCTCTCAGTATCTTGTATACCTCAATTAGGTCCTCTCTCCTCCTCCTTTTCTTCAATGAAAAAAGTCCGAGCTCAGTCAACCTCTCTTCATAAGATAAGCCCTCCAGTCCAGGCAGCATCCTGGTAAACCTCCTCTAAACCCTCTCCAAAGCATCCACATCTTTCCTATAATAGGGGGACCAGAAATGGACGCAGTATTCCAAGTGCGGTCTAACTAAAGCAACAAGATCTCACGACTCTTAAACTCAATCCCCCTGTTAATGAAAGCCAAAACACCATATGCTTTCTTAACAACCCTGTCCATTTGGGTGACCATTTTAAGGGATCTATGTACCTGCACACCAAGATCCCTCTGTTCCTCCAAGAATCCTATCCTTAATCCTGTACTCAGCTTTCAAATTCGACCTTCCAAAATGCATCACCTCGCATTTATCCAGGTTGAACTCCATCTGCCACCTCTCAGCCCATCTCTGCATCCTGTCAATGTCCCGCTGCAGCCTACAACAGCCCTCTATACTGTCAACGACACCTCCAACCTTTGTATCATCTGCAAACTTGCTGACCCATCCTTCAATCCCCTCATCCAAACCATTAATAAAAATTACAAAAATTAGAAGCCCAAGGACAGAGCCCGGTGGAACACCACTCACCACAGACTTCCAGGCAGAATATTTTCCTTCTACTAACACTCGCTGTCTTCTGTTGGCCAGCCAATTTTGTATACAGACAGCTAAGTTCCCCTGTATCCCATTCCTCCTGACCTTCTGAATGAGCTTACCATGGGGAACCTTATCAACTGCCTTGCTGAAGTCCATATACACCACACCACAGCTCGACCCTCATAAACTTTTTCTAGTCACATCCTCAAAGAACTCGATAAGGTTTGTGAGACATGACCTGCCCCTCACAAAGCCGTGTTGACTGCATTTAATCAAACCATGCTCTTCCAGATGGTCATAAATCCTACCCCTCAGAATCCTTTCTAACACCTTGCAGACGACAGACGTGAGACTTACTGGTCTGTAATTGCCGGGGATTTCCCTATTTCCTTTCTTGAAGAGAGGAATAACATTTGCCTCTCTCCAGTCCTCAGGTACGACTCCAGTGGAGAGCGAGGATGCAAAGATCTTTGCAAGTGGTGAAGCAATGGCATTTCTCATTTCCCAAAGCAGCCGAGGACAAATCTGGTCCGGGCCTGGCGACTTGTCAATCTTAATGTTTGATAAAATTTTCAGCACATCAGCTTCCTTTATCTCTATCCATTCCAGCATGCACACCTGCTCTTCAAAGGTTTCATTCACTACAAAGTTTGTTTCTTTCGTAAAGACAGAAGCAGAAAACTCATTTAGGGCTTCCCCTACCTCCTCAGACTCCATACACACATTCCCTATGCTATCCTTGGTCGCCCCTAGTCTTTCTTTGACTATTCTCTTATTCCTCACCTAAGTGTAAAATGCCTTTGTGTTCTCCCTAATCTGTTCTGCCAAGCCTTTCTCTTGCCCCCTCCTGCCCTCCTCAGACCATTTTTGAGCTCCTTCCTCGCCTGCCTGTAATCCTCTAGAGCTGAGCTTGACCCTAGCTTCCTCCACCTTATGTAAGCTACCTTTTTCCTTTTGATGAGAAGCTCCACCGCTCTCGTCATCCAAGGTTCCTTTATCTTACCACTTCTTGCTGGTCTCAGAGGGACATATTTATTCATCACTTGCAACAACTGTTCCTTAGTCTCCACATGTCTATAGTGCCTTTTCAATGAAACAATTGCTCCCAGTCCATGCTTCCTAACTCATGTCTAATCGTATCATAGTTTCCTCTTCCCCAATTAAATATCCTCCCATTTTGCCTAATCTTCTCCTTCTCCTTCTCCATAGCTATGTGGTGGAGTATAGGAGGCTAATGAAGTGTGTGTTGAGGTGATCATGGATTCAGGTTGATAGTAACAAAGTAAATTAGATCTCATGGGATTCAGGGTGAACTTGCCAACTGCATACAAAGTTGGCTTAACGTCAGACGACAGAGTAGTGGTGGATAATTATTTTTCAGACTGGAGACCTGTTCCCAGTGGTGTTGCACAGGGATCGGTGCTGGGCCCATTTTTGATTGTCATTTATGTAAATGATTTAGAAGAGAATATAGAAGAGAATATAGAAGGCATGGTTAGCAAGTTTGCAGATGACAGCAAAATTGGTAGGACAGTGGAGAGTGAAGAAGGGTATTTACGATTACAAAGAGATCTTCATCAATTGGGCCAGTGGACTGAGGAGTGGCAGATGGAGTTTAATTTAGAAACATTTGAGGTCTTGCATTTTGGTAAAACAAGCAAATGCAGGAATTATACAGATAAAAATAGGGCCTTGGGTAGTGTTGTAGAACAGAGAGAACTAGGTGTTCAGGTACATAATTCTTTGACATTTGTATCATGTGTAGACAGGGTCGTGAAGAAGGTGTCTAGCACGGTTGCCTTCAGTGCTCACACTTTTTGAGCATAGGATTTGGGACATCATATTGAGATTGTACAGGACGTTGGTGAGGCCTCTTCTGATGTACTGTGTCCAGTTCTGGTCGCCCAGTTATGGAAAGGTGTTATTAAGCTGGAGAGGGATGTTGCCGAGAATGGAGAGAGAGGCTGAATAGGCTGGGATCTTTTCACTGGAGTGTAGGAGGTTGAAGAGTGACCTTATAGAGGCTTATAAAATCATTACATAAATGTGTTGAATAGCAAGGGTCTTTTGCAAAGGGTTGAGGAGAATTTTTTTTTAGTCTTGTGTTTTGATAAATAATATGATTCCAAATGTTTAATTTTTCAAATTGAATCTCTTCCTGCAGTGGAGAATAATCATGGGTGGTACTAAATGTATTCCTAAATCTGAACTGCCGGATGATGAAGAAGTGCCTAACGTTCAGAGTAACAGGCAATGGACCTATCCTAGTGACCTTACTATTGCTCTTTCCGCTAGTGTCCCACTCTACCCACCAGGTCGGATTATACACATCGTACACAACCATCCTGAGGAAAAGTGGTAGGTTTCTATAAAATAGTTTGGCTCCAGTTCATAATGTCATTTTGTCAACCTGTGAACCCATTTGCACCAGCCTGTCTTCCTCCGAGTCTCTTGTCTGTGTCAACTGAAGCAAGAAAGCTGCTGTAAAAGCCCTTGTGAATAATTTCACTCAGAATTTCCCTTCCTTCCTGCCTTTCATGGTGAAAAGATTTCATGGTTAAATCTTCTCGATTTAACTTTTAACCCTATTTGCTCCTGATGTAAGTGAAGAGTTGTATATTCAAGTTTTCAGGTAAGGCTATACTGGGTACTGCAGGTGGGAACAGTAAGTTGCAAAAGGACATAGCTTTGTCCATTCAGTTAATCTATGGCCAAACAGAGTTCAGGTCTGGACCAGTGAAAGACAAAGCACACAGGTTTTTACAAAATGATAAACTAGAGACTGCAAAGAAGCAGAGATTTGGTAGTCCAAGTACTGAAATAATTAAAAGCCAGAAGACAGGTGCAAATAAATAAAGGCTGGTACAGTATTGGCCTTTATATCAAGAGGTAAAAACTGTAAAGGGAGGAAGTGATATTTCTGTTTTACTAAGCTTTGATAAGACACTGTAAAATTTACATTTAGTTTTGCATATCATATTAAAAAAAAATAGCTGGTTTTGGGGCAGGGCAACCAAGTTTCAAATAATATCGGAACTCAACTTACGGATTAAATTATGAAAACAGGGGTTGCATAAAAAATCGTGTGTATTTCTTTGAGTGTAAGAGACTAAAGTGTGATCTAATTAAGATGTTTCTCGTGTTGAATGGATTTGCTGGGGTAGATACTGAGACTCTTTGTCCTGTGGTGGAAGAAATCAAGAGGAAGGCACATAAGATTAGAGTTGGGAGCGAAATTAGCAAATTATTTTTAACACCATTTATAGCAGAAACTTGGAACACTTCCTTAAATGATTGTGTATACTGTGACAATTGGAGTTTTTAGATTAATAGATTTTGGTTGGTAAGGGATTTTAGGGATCTGGAGAAAATTTGACAAATGGTATTAACATGTAGATAAACCATGATCTAATTGAAAATCCCAATTGCCTGAATAATCTACTCCTGTTCCTTATATTTAAGGTCCAGGCTTTGCTCCAATTTGTCAGGTTGCACAATAGTGCTATTATAGCTCTGCATCACCATCTAGTGCCAGAGATTAAGACCGGTAGCAGCAAAGAGCAAGCCAGAATTTGAAATGAGATCTGATGCAATGTCTATAATTCGCTGTGCAGGGCAATTTGATGACATCTGCCGTCACACTCTCCCTTAAATCTTAAAAGTTTTGAATTTGTTTTGCTTTACAAGTTGCTGGAAATGTCAATTAGTAACATTGAATCTAATCAAACCAGGCATCTGAGACCTGGTGATCAGGGCAACCAACTTCGTATCTCCTTAACAAATATGATTGAAACATTGCAAAAGTAGCAGCACCAGGACTGATCTGAAAATGTAAATTAAAATGGGTAAAGTTAATGTCAAATCAAGTGCAGAAAAGAAATAAAGATGGTGAAGAAAGGATAGGAGTAAGAGGAAAAGAGGCGAAGGTGAGTTTTAAAACAAAAATTAATAAAATCCAAAATTTTACATTTGTTTAAATTTCCAACATCAGTAGGATTTACTTACCTATATCTCTATTAACAGTGTTCATATAGTCTACATTCCAGATTATTACACAGTATTATATTATCAAATCATATTAAAACTAGTACATGATTATATTATCTGATTATATCATAATGTGTTTACATCTCCTAACAGCAAAAACGTACTTGTGATTATCAGAAATCCCATACTCTCTCTGTCTCATCTGTCTTCCCCACCACCACCTATTCTCCCCCCCCCCCCCCCCCCCCACCCCACCGCACCCCAATAACAGAATGCCAGCTTTATAATACAGCTGTGACATGATAATGCTGAGTTGGGCAGCAAAGGGCATTTTAATGGTGGAATGAAAGGAAAGGCTGGTAGCTGCAGGAAATGTTGGATGACTAAAGAAATTGAGGTTTTGATTAAGAAAAAGAAGGAAGCATATGTCAGGTATAGACAGAATAGATCGAGTGAATCCTTAGAAGAGTATAAAGGCACTAGGAGTATACTTAAGAGGGAAATCAGGAGGGCAAAAAAGGGGACATGAGATAGCTTTGGCAAATGACGTTAAGGAGAATCCAAAATGTTTTTACAAATACATGAAGGACAAAGGGGTAACTAGGGAGAGAATCGGACCCCTCAAAGATCAGCAAGGTGGCCTTTGCGTGGAGCCGCAGGAGATGGGGGAGATACTAAATGAGTATTTTGCATCAGTATTTACTGTGGAAAAGGATATGGGAGAAACAGAATGTAGAGAAATAGATTGTGACATCTTGAAAAATGTCCATATTACAGAGGAGCAAGTGCTGGATGTCTTGGAATGCATAAAAGTGGATAAATCCCCAGGACCTGATCAGGTGTACCCGAGAACTGTGTGGGAAGCTAGGGAAGTGATTGGTAGGCCTCTTCCTGAAATATTTGTATCATCGATAGTCACAGGTGAGGTGCCGGAAGACTGGAGGTTGGTGCCACTGTTGGCAAAAGGTGGTAAGGACAGGCCAGGGAACTATAGACCAGTGAGCCTGATGTCAATAGTGGGCAAGTTATTGGAGGGAATCCTAAGGAACAGGATGTACATGTACTTGGAAAGTCAAGTCAACAGGGATAGTCAACATGGCTTTGTGCGTGGGAAATCATGTCTCTCAAACTTGATTGAGTTTTTTAAAGAAGTAACAAAGAGGATTGATGAGGGCAGAGCAGGAGATGTGATCTACATGGACTTCAGTAAGGCATTCAACAGATCTCCCCATGTGAGACTGGTAAGCAAGGTTAGATCTCACGGAATATGGAGAGAACCAGCCATTTGGATACAGAACTGGCTCAAAGGTAGAAGACAGAGGATGGTGGTGAAGGGTTATTTTTCAGACTGGAGGCCTGTGACCAGTGGAGTGCCACAAGGATTGGTGCTGGGTCCACTACTTTTCATCATTTACATAAATGATTTAGATGTGAGCATTAGAGGTATAGTTAGTAAGTTTGCAGATGACACTAAAATTGGAGGTGTAGTGGACAGCGAAGAAGGTTATCTCAGATTACAATGGAATCTTGATCAAATAGGCCAATGGGCTGAGAAGTGGCAGATGGAGTTTAATTTAGATAAATGCGAGGTGCTGCATTTAGGCAAACCAAACCTTAGCAGGACTGATACATTTAATGGTAATATCCTAGGGAGCGTTGCTGAACAAATAGACCTTGGAGTTCAGATTCATAGCTCCTTGAAAATAGAGTCTCAGGTAGATAGGATGGTGAAGAAGGATTTGGTATGCTTTTCTTTATGAATCAGAGTAGTCAGTATTGAGTACAGGAGTTGGGAGGTCATGTTGTGGCTGTACAGGATATTGGTTAGGCCACTTTTGGAATCTGCGTGCAATTCTGGTCTCCATCCCATCGGAAAGATGTGAAACTTGAAAGGGTTCAGAAAAGATTTACAAGGATGTTGCCGGGGTTGGAGGATTTGAGCAGTAGGGAGAGGCTGAGTAGGGTAGGGCTGTTTTCCCTGGAGCATTGGAGGCTGAGGGGTGATCTTATGGAGGTTTATAAAATCATGAGGGGCGTGGGTAGGATACATAGACAAAGTCTCTTCCCTGGGGTCAGGGAGTCCAGAACTAGAGGGCATAGGTTTAGGGTGAGAGGGGAAAGATATAAAAGAGACCTAAGGGGCAATTTTTTCACACAGAGGGTGGTGCATGTATGGAATGAGCTGCCAGAGGAAGTGGTGGAGGTTAGTGCAATTGCACATTTAAAAGGCATCTGGATGGGTATATGAATAGGAAGGGTTGAGAGGGATATGGGCTGGGTGCTGGCAGGTGGGACTAGATTGAGTTGGGATATCTGGTTGGCATGGACGGGTTGAACCGAAGGGTCTGTTTCTGTGCTCTACATCTCTGTGACTCTATGACACAATGACCGTCATCCTTAAAAGAACACAATATATTGAAAAAGCAAACACATTACTCGCAGATATTGATACCTACCAACAGGTGGCGATGCTCCTGACTCCACAGTTAGAAAACCGTATTACAGCAACCCTGAGGGAACGTCATAAGACAGGTGAAATTACAAGACAGACGTCCAAAGAATGAACCTGAATGATCCTACACACCCCGTTTCTACAGATTACCAAAGGTGCATAAACAAGTGAACCCCCTCAGACCCATAGTTTCAATTCCCGGTACAGCGACATGCTGACTAGCAAAGGAACTGCAATGCAAACTGAAACAACTAATAGAAGATTCAAGCCACACCATCCACTCCAACCAGGAATTCCTTAACATCATCCAAGACACCAAGGTAGAGGATGAAGAGGTCATGGTTTCCTTTGACATGACAGCCCTATTCACATCAATAAACATCACCTGAGCCAAAGAAATACTAGCTTCACTGCTAGACGAACCAAGGACACAAACACCTTTCAGCACCAACTCCATCAGCAAGAACAGTTTCTTCAAACTAGTAGACCTGTGCCTCACAACCCACTTCACCTTCAACACCAAGACCTACAAACAAATCAATGGGACACCTATGGGATCACCAACGTCTGGACTCTTAGCAGTAGCAATTATGCAGAGGTTAGAACAAACAGCCCTTCCCACAGCCCAAGCTTTGTGTCCACTATGTGGATGACACCTTTGTCAGCAGGAAACGCACCAAATTAGAGGAACCCACAAACACATAAACAGCATCCTTACAGGTATAAGGCTCACCAAAGAGGAAGAGAACAACAGACTCCCCTTCCTAGATGTTATGGAAGTACACACAGCCAATGGACAGCTACAGACTGGCGTTTACAGGAAAGCCGCACGCACAGACCAGATATTCAATTACAGGAGCAACCATCCCAGCACCCACAAACGAACCTGCATTACGACATTATTTAAATGAGCCACAACACAATGAGCACCCAGGAACTATGAAATGCCAAAGAAAAACACACCTGTACAATGTATTCAGGAACAACAGTCCGCCGATTCCTACACAACAGACCTAAACAAAAAGAACAACACGCCCATAAACTCTCGCCACCCTGCCGTACATTAAAGACATCTCGTCGACGACGACCAGACTACTCTGGCCCCTAGGCATCATGTAGCCCACAAACCTACCAGCGCACTGAAACAGCTCCTCATGAATTTAAAGGACCCCATACCAACAACCAGCAGAACGAATGTCATGTACAAAATACCCTGTATGGACTGCAAAAAACATTACATTGGACAGACACGCAGGAATCTCGCCACCAGGAGCACTAACTAGCCACCAAAGGAATACGCCAACTATCACTAGTGTCCATACACGCAGAAGAAGAGGGACACCAGTTTGACTGGGACAATACATCCATTCTGGGACAGGTTAAACAAAGACACACATGGGAATTCCTAGAGGCTTGGCTTTCAAACCAGAACTCCATTAGCAAACGATTTGGATCTATTTACCAACGACTCAGAAAAAGAACTGGAAATGATATCACCCACCACAACAGACCAAGTCAGAGAAATAGTAAGCGGGACAGAGCATCAGCACTTCATCGGAGGCTCACTGATGATGTTACCTAGCATAGTGAAGAAATATCTGAGAACTAAGCTATCAGCTCAGTCAGCAAACTTATAACCTGTCTTCAAACTTTTAAACTCTCCATAATAGCAATATTGTAACATTTTCTTTCATCTGCAAGGTTTTAAACACTCAATAGTGTACTATTTTCTTGTATTAAAGCTTTAAATTTTGTATTAAGGCAAGACTGTATCTTTGTAAGATTGTTCTTATTCAGCTAAAGAAGTAGGAATTTGATTGCACAGCTGCTAATAAATTGTGTAGTATCTTTAGTATCTCATGTCTTTTAAGAATGGTAGTTGTTGGTGTGAGCCAAGACTATGCATATTCGCAGGTTATTTAATCACATGGCAGCATAACTGTTTTAATTTCATGACCACAGTTCACTTGCTACTAGGGGTCACTTGAATCAAAGTTTGCCATTGTTGCTCACAATTACTGAGATCAGTTGTAGCACCTCAACTGTTGCTGTTCCCAAAGCCCCAAGATGATAACTGGAGGTTATACATTACTATTTTCCCTTTGATTAAATTAGGCAGGTATTATGTTTGTCTTTGTTTACAAAGGGGGATGTGCAGTTGAGTGTGACTGATTCCTCGGGGGGGTGTAGCAAAAAGCTGACCAACTGGTGACAGGTATGTTTTACATCTCCCATTTTTCATAGAGGTCAATATACATTTTATATCTGCGCCTACTCGTTTAAAATAATGATTTTGCAGTTGGGAGTGATATTCTGGGGCATTCTGTTGTGATCTTCTTCCATGTTAATTTTTTGCAGTTGCTGTGGACAAGAAGAGTCAACTTACTATGCTATTTGGAGTGACAACAAGACTTTGGATGAGGTCATCATCTCTGCTGCCATGCTGAATGAGCACATGCCTCATGTTGTAATGGATGGATTGCACAAGGTATTTGTCAACTGATTTTGCCCCTAGCTGATTAAACAAAATACAGAAATGTAAAGAAAAATTGTGAGCTAGTATAAATTGTTTTCCTATATAATTCTACATTGTCAGGATATTGACATTGGGTATCCTGGCACATGAATGATGTACTTGGTATACTGGTGCACACAGTTAGGAAGGCAAGTAGAAGGTTGGTCTTTATTTCAAGAGGAATGCAATATAAAAATGAAAAGCTATTATTGCAATTGTGCAGGACCTTGCTGAGACCCTATCTGGATTAATCTATCCAGTGTTAAGTCTCCTTAATTGAAAAATGCCTTAATTTCTTTAGAAACAGATCAAATACGATTCACTCAACTGATTCCCTTCGATAAAATGATTATCTTATGGAGAAAGATTGAATAGGTTGGCCCTATAGCCACTGGAGTTTAGAAAAAAATAAGAATTGACACATGTACAGCCGTGAGGGGACTTATTAGGATAGATGTTGTGAAGATATTTCTTTTTGTGGACTTCATTTGATTGATTTTTTGATGGACCAAGGAGTAAGGCTTTACGGGACAGAGAAAAAAGTGGAATTAAGGTCACTAGCAGATCTGCTGTGACTTTATCAAATGATGGAGAAACCACAAAGGGCCAAATGGTCTACACATGCTCCCAAATACTAAGCTCCTCTGTCTTTTTATCTCTGGTATTTGATTAAAATCAAAGTCGGACTGCTGGACTGAAAAAATCTCTTGCCAAAATGGCTCAATGTGGAATGGGTTTGGACAGTCTTCTATCAGTTCATCGTGGATTTTGATGTGGACAATGAAAAATGTCATATGTGCAGTTGATGTGCTTTTATAAGTTGGGGTAATCAGGAAAGTTTGAATGAAAAGTAACTTTACAGCTATCATGCACTGAATTTCAACTAATAAAATTTCTTCTGACATTGCACAATTTAAATCAGTGCTGCCGTCCCTCAGCACACTCATCCACGTCCTGAATGGGCATAAGAAGACGCACTATTAATGATAATGAAGCCAACTGTTCTGTTGTATTAAGCTCTTCTGAGTAACATGTAACATTAATATTATGTGATTGTATTTTTAATGGGTGAGAATGATCGTAATTCATTCTCATAACAAGACTGAACATTTTTAGAAACCAAAAGATCGTGTTACCCAGAAAGCCATCACTGTATCACAGATAACCAAATTTGCTATCTTCCTCAGTCAGTCTCTGATCAATTTTGATAAGCAGATGTGGCTTTACTTAAAGTCTTACTGAAAAGAAAATGGTCTGCTGTTAGTCCATGTTGCAGAATTATGATTTGCTTTCAGTTTTGGCTTACGCAAGCTAATTGTCAATTGAATAACACTGACATTAACATTGCAATTTTAAAGACTATTATAATACAAGGACACTGAACCATAATGCTGAACCCATAACCAAATGCAGACACTTCTCAAAATAACTTGGAGTTTTTCCAAAGTCAGGAGGAGAAAAAAATTAAACGGATGTCGAGTCCCTTTCTGTTTCACTCTGTGGTGTTGCATTGGTCTTTGGCTGATGTCCCTCTCCAATTGAATTTTCTGTTTTGTATGCTGAATGAAATCCAATATCTCTTATTGTTTACTTTTTAAAAATATATAACACATTTCCATGTAATGTCTTTCTCCACAACCATATCACAGGCAGTCATCGAACTGAAACATTAACTCTGTTTCTCTCTTCACAGGTGCTGCCTGATCTGCTAAGTGTTTCCAGCATTTTCTGTATTAACTTTAGAGTTCCAGCATTTGCAGTATTTTGTTTTTCTGTTAATGAATTATAGGTATGTGAATTTTACAGAGCTGAGCAAACTGTAAAAAACCAAGCATTTCAAAGGCAACAGCAAGATGAGAAATGGGTCAAAAGTAGGCCTAAAGTTATTTGCATATAAACATACTGCATGTTCTGTATTTTTATCTGTCTAGATGGCAGTTATTTATACCTCTGAAGGAAAATGGAGTATGAACATATTTTATTCAGCAATTTATATTTTACATTTTAGCAGGGAATTTTAGAAGTTTTCTTTTTGGTAGAATAAGGGGGATAGACATTGATCTAAATGAATGTACAGGGCACTTCCAGAAAGCAGGTGTGGAATGTGATTGATAAGAGAGCCATTAGACTGCTCTGTTGAAATTAATAAAATAAGAAAGATGCCAAGTGGAATTGTGGCAATTTTAGAAAAGAAAAGGAATTGGTATTTGAAATGTAGAGTGAGAAACCTATTTGTAATATATATGTTTAAGTGTTTTGGAGGAGAATGTAGGTGGTCTGATTAGTAAGTTTTCAGACAACTTGCAAGTTGGAGGAAGCTGTGGATAGTGAGGAGGATTGCCAGAGGCAAAAACAGGATATAAATAAACTCGTGACTTGGGCAGAGAGGGGGTTGATGGAAGTTAATCTGGACAGATGCGACATGGTGCATTAGGAAGATCCCATGCAGGAGGGAAGTATACAGTAAATGGCAGAACCTTTAGAAGCATTGACATCCAGAGAGATGTGGAATACAAATCTACAGTTTCATGAAAGTGGCAATATATGTGGATAAATTAGTTAAGAAGGCATACGACATGCTTGCCATCATCGGTGGAGCATATGATATAAAAATTGGCAAGTCGTGTTGCAGCTATATAAACTTTAGGCCATATTTGAAATATTGCCTGTAGTTCTGACAGAAGAATGCGGAGCCTTTGAAGGGTGTACAAAAAGGGTTTACCAGGATTTTGACTGGTTTGAATGGCATTAGCTATGTGGAGGGGCTGAACAAACTCAGTTTGTTTTCATTTGAATGTCAGTGGTGACCTAATAAAAGTTTACAAAATTGAGAGGCATGGATGGGATTGATAGTTGGAGTCTTTTTTCCAGAGTAGTAATGAAAATTTTAGGGGTCATATGTTTAAGATTAAAGGGGAATAGTTGTGAGAGGTAAGTTGTTTTACATAGGATTGTAAGTGCCTGGAATGTGCTGTCAGAAGAGGTGGTAGGAGCAGGTACAATCGCAATATGTAAGAGGCATCTTGACAGATACATGAAAAGGCAGGGAATAGAGGAACATGGAGTGCATAGATTCAAAAGATTTTTGGTGTTAGAAAGGTATCATGTGTTAGTTGGTTGTTTCTATGCTGTACTGCTCTTTGTTCTAATCTAAGTGTCTCAATCACAGCCATACAAGACCCTTCCTTCAGAAAATTTGCAACTAATTTTTAAGCAAGTTTTTGAAATGAATGAAAATATATCCTGCTTTGCACATTTAATGGTAAAGGTTTCATACACTGTCCTAACATGAAGTAATTCACTGGCTAACATGTCTCCACCAGGAGTGAAGCAAAATCAGCAAGTTCAAACTGCAATTGTCTTTTAAAATCTAATTTTCAATTAAAATTGTGTTCTAAAATAAAATTAGCATTTTATCTTTTATTTAATGAATTGGGGAATCATTACATTTCCATTTGTTCTTGCAAGTTATTATAATTTGGAGATGCCGGTTTTGGACTGGAGTGTACAAAGTTAAAAATCATACAACACCAGGTTATAGTCCAATACGTTTATTTGGAAGCACTAGCTTTCAGAGTACTGGATAATCACCTGGTGAAGGAGCAGCTCTCCGAAAGCTAGTGCTTTCAAGTTATAATAGATTTGCTTGTGAACAATTACGTTTGTGAATATAATGCAGTGTATGTTAGAAATGGCATAATGCAGTAGCGTTTGGGAGGCCAGGTAAAGGCTACTCAGTTCATGTTTGTTCAAAGTTGTGATTAAAAAAAGAGATTAGTTCCACTTCAAATATCTCCAAAACTTAAAATAAAAGCAAAATACTACCGATGCTGGAAATCTGAAGCAAACACAAAAAAGTGCTGGAAGAACTCAGCAGGTCTGGCAGCATCTATGGAGAGAGAAATGTTTTGAGTCCACTATGACGACTTCAGAATTGGACAAGAGTCATATTAGACTTGAAATGTTATAACTCTGTTTTCCTCTCCACAGATGTTGCCACACCTCCTGAGTTCCTTCAGCATTTTCTGTGTTTGTTCCAAAACCTAGATGGCTGGTGATATTCTATTACATTATGTTTATACTGGTATTGTTGCCAGAAGCGGGCGGCACGGTGGCACAGTGGTTAGCACTGCTGCCTCACAGCGCCTGAGACCCGGGTTCAATTCCCGCCTCAGGCGACTGTGTGGAGTTTGCACGTTCTCCCCGTGTCTGCGTGGGTTTCCTCCGGGTGCTCCGGTTTCCTCCCACAGTCCAAAAGATGTGCAGGGTCAGGTGAATTGGCCATGCTAAATTGCCCGTAGTGTTAGGTAAGGGGTAAATGTAGGGGTATGGGTGGGTTTCGCTTCGGCGGGTCGGTGTGGACTTGTTGGGCCGAAGGGCCTGTTTCCACACTGTAATGTAATCTAATCTAATCTAAAAAGTAACAAATAAAACTTAAATAAATGGAATAATTTCTAGAAAGTTTTCTCTTGCATTTCACAAGGGTATGTTGGTACTGTTATTTGGTAAGGTTTGTCATCCCTGTTCTTGTTTCATTCTGTATTCCAAACTTGTCATTTTGCTGTCCTCAGTGGGGAAGGAAAAATACTTAAAGCAAGTCTCAATTTTTCAAACCTGCAATGTCTAGTAATTGCTCTTCTAAATGAAGACACACATCCATTACTCCCTTGAGTGACATTAGCAATTTGAGACTATATTTTTTCCCTCACAACAGAATGGTCAAACAGATGAGAGGAAATAAGCATTCAGATCTTTGACTGACAGCATCAATTCATCTCTTGTGTAAGGGAGAATAATGGTATATTTTAGATGAATAACACTTTATTTTTCTAAAGGAGTTCATCTATGTGGTTGTATCATCACAATCACATAGAAAGTGATAACATTTGAAGTGTACAGGCTTCCTGTATTGACATGAGAATTCATCAAATATAAAACAGAGGCCAAATCTATTACAGAAACACTTGTAAGAAGTGAGTTAGAGATAGTACTGCACGTTGAATTGGATATGGAATCTTCCCATGGCTTTGCTCATGAACCAATTACATTTTTGCATCTATTGTATTTAAAGTTCTCGTCATTGTGTTTAAGATATTACCTGGAAGTTTGCTGTGCAGGGGCGTATAGCAGCTTAATAGCTCCCACACCAACATTGTACTGGATGTACTGGGAATATTTGAATCAACTTACTTCAGCAAACTTTCGTGGAACTCACTTGATTGCAAAATAACTTTCTAGCAGAAGTAAAGCACATAGTAGATTAGATTAGATTAGATTACTTACAGTGTGGAAACAGGCCCTTCGGCCCAACAAGTCCACACCGCCCCGCCGAAGCGCAACCCACCCATACCCCTGCATTTACCCCTTACCTAACACTACGGGCAATTTAGCATGGCCAATTTACCTGCCCTGCCCATCTTTGGACTGTGGGAGGAAACCGGAGCACCCGGAGGAAACCCACGCCGACACGGGGAGAACGTGCAAACAGTGCACAGTCAGTCGCCTGAGGCGGGAATTGAACCCGGGTCTCTGGCGCTGTGAGGCAGCAGTGCTAACCACTGTGCCACCGTGCTGCCCAAAATGGTCCTGTTAGGTTGGACTGCTTGTTTCTGGGCTTCAAATGCTTTCAAAAATCGACTGTGGAAATTTAAAACTGATATCTTATTAAGTCAAACATTGCTTTGACTTTTTAAATTTTTTGCACCAACTGTCTTTGTTAGCTCACTGACTGAGATTATGGGTTTATTGCTAAATTTATGCTATAGCTCACAATCATAAGGAGCTGCCTTGAGTTTATTTAACAGGCAAGTGAAGCATTCATTTCGTAATATATAGTAGATAAAACTGAAATCCCAAAGAGAACATATTTTACCCACCAGTCCCCAATTTAGCTTCATTTAATATTTATATATGACTTTACCTCTGTTTTAAAAAGATGATCTGCAAAGTGAATTTAGTAAATGTGAACTTATTCACATCACTTGTATTCGTTTAAAACTATTTAATTTCCTCTAAACTAGGTGTTAGAGAATTACAACAAAGGAAAGACGGCTTTGCTAGGAGCAGCAAAAGTCATGGTCAGCCCAACAGAGGTGGATTTGAATCCGGACATGATTGTTCAGCAGCAGCCTCAAGCAACAAAACATGGAGAGCAAAGGAAGAACGCCAGTGTAAAGTAAGAGAACACCACAGTAATGCAGAACAGAAAATCCAAAACTGAAACAGGAGTAAAATCTGAATGTAGCTCAAGTCTCGTTTTGAAGGTAAAGGTTAATAACTAATCCATGCCTTCACATCATGAGACAGAAAGTCAGAAGAAAAATATTGTTTTTAAAATATAATTCTTTTCTACATTAATTAGTAACTCAAAAGCCAAACCAAAAACAGGATTGTCTGCTCCAAAGTTTAAGTGGCATCTCTGAGAACCTAATTAAAATTTACAGGAAGGTAGAGAGTATACGATATGAGATCTATTTTATCTATAGGATGTATTTAGAAAACTGCAGCTTTTTCCTAACTGGATTTTGCTTTTGATCTCATTTTCACCTCTCCCAGGAAATTGCATGGCATATAGGATCTAAACATACTCTTGATGCTTATCTGCATGAGTCAAGCTGGGTAGACCTTTGCTGACAGACATTTTTGCATGCTCATAAGCCTTCACAACTTTCTGAATAAACCAGGTATACTCTCCCAATCTTGTTCAGATTGAGCTTGTTGGTTTTCAGTATGTTTTATCATGAATGTTCAGCATTGCAAGCCTAAAGATATTACTTTTTTATTTGCAATAATGTTTTTGAACTACGCTTCCCAGTCTCTTTATATTTATTATTTATTTTAATATAGCCTTTGAAATTTGAATAACTGAACAAATACTTTGACTTATTGTTTACAGAACTGCAACCAATTTGCCTATGGTCATGTACAGTGTTGATATTATGTTGACTAGTAGATTGTATTTCTTATCCCACGCCAGGTCTGTCACCAAGATGGCATTCATCTACTTCAAGGATGAAGCCTACCTGCTTCACCCCATCCTCTACTCCATTGGAGCCAGTTTTTATTTCTGTCAAATGTTCTCCAGTTCTCTGAACTCTGTCTCATTCACTTCACTTTGCTGTTGATCTTCCTGCTTTCAAAAGCCCCTAAAGTCTACGTTATTGACCTTTATCCATTCTGCTGTTAAACTCTTCATTGTTATTGACCATCTAGTCCTGTAAAGTCTCTTAGCAATTATTTCATGAGCAGTACCATGTGAATCTAAGGTTTGTTTGAGTTAATATTTATAACTCTTATATTGATCATAATCCAATTGCTACAAGAAAAGAATCTATGGTATGATATTACTTATGGTATGCAACAGGAGAAAAACAACATGCCTCCAATAATTAGATACAAAGTATATTTTCTCTACCTTTATAAGAATCCTGCTTTGGATTGATATGACGTTTTTAGTTTTATTCAAGCCTTCTTGAAAATAATATCTATTTATTCCAGGTCAGTGCTGAATTAGAGGATGTGTTCTGCTGAGGTTTTGGTCTTGAAGGGTTGCATTTAGCCTTTTTATATTCATTCAGGGAATGTTGACAGTGTTGGCTGAGCCTATGTGTGTTGCTCATCCATAGTTGCCATGGCGAAAGTGGTGGCAAGTTGTTTTTTTTGAACTGCTGTTCATTTGGTGTAAGTATACTTACAGTACTGTTAGGCAGGTACTCCCAGAATTTTAACTCAATGATATTGAGGGGACAGCAAAGTATTTCCAAGTCTGGATTGTGAATAGCTTGAAGTGAAGCAGGCAGGTGTTCTTTCCACGTAACTACATTCCATATAGTAATGATTGTGCATTTGGAAGTTACCGGCTACAGAGCCTTGGTGAAATGCATCTCATAGATTGTACTCACTGCTGCTACAATGTGTTGGTGGTGAATGTAGTGCCAATCAAGCAGGCTGATTTTTCCTGATTGTGTCAAGCTTCTTAAGTGTTGGAGCTGCAGTCATTCAGGCAAGTGGGACGTACTCAATCACACTTCTGACTTGTGTCTTGTAAATGGTGAACAGACCTTAGGGAGTCAGGAGATAAGTTACTCACTGCAGTATTTTTGTCCTCTGTCCTGCTCTTGTAGTCAAGCTTTTATATGGCTAGTCCAGTTCAGTTTCTAATCAGTGGTAATTCCAGGATACTGGTGATGTTGATACTGCGATATTCAGTGATGGCAATCCCATCGGATATCAAGGGGTGATAGTTAGTTCTAAGACTCCTACAGAGGTGACTTGATGCTGAGTTGACTAACCTCCAACAATGCAACTATTTTTCTTTCTTGCCAGGCAAGACTCCAACCTGCAGACATTTTTCTCCCGGTTTCCCACTGGCTCTTATTTTACTAGGATTCCTGGTGTCACACTGAGTCAAATACAACGTTTATATTAAGTGCAGCGGGGGGACTTTTGCCCGAAACATTGATTTTCCTGCCCCTCAGATGCTGCCTGACCTGTGCTTTACCAGCACTACTCTGATCTAAACACTTGTATTAGTGCAGTCAGCTTGACCTCCCCTCTGGCATACAGCTCTTTTGTCCATTTTTGAAACAAAATTGTATTGAGTTCAGGATCTGAGTGGTCCTAAAGAAAACCATGCTGGCATTAGTGAACAGGTTATTGCTAAGGAAGTGCTGCCTGATACCATTGTCAGCATCCCTAATATCTCCTCCTTTGCCTCCCTCAACAGCTTGGGATGCATCACATCTGGCCTGTGGATTTCTCTATTTTAAAGGCTGTCAGAACTTCCTCTCTCTTCATATTAACTTGTAATATTGCTCTACCCTGATGTCTATGCCCACATTGCCCTTTTCAATTGCGAAGACCAACACAAATTATTCATTCAGAACCGTGCTGATGTGTGTCTGGGTCTGCAACATATTACCTTTAAGACTCCGACTCTTACTCTAGATATTCATTGCTATTTCTATATCTGCAAAAAAAAACCTTTGGGATTACTTTTATTCCAGATGCCAATGCTTTCTCATTTACTCTTTTCTAATTTCTCTTCACTTTCTATATTCCTTTATGCCCTATGCCATATTGAATGCTCTGTGTCTGCCATAAACTATTTTTTAAAACATAAACTTTATGCATCTTGACATCCAGTGTTCTCTGGTCTTGGTCGCACTGTTTGTCTTTTTGGGAATATATTTCTCCCTTTACTCTTTGCTATTTCCTCTTTGAGTATCTCTCACTGCTGTGTCAAAGTTTTATCTGCAAGTAGAGGCTCCCAGTCTATACAGGCCAAATTGTGTCTTTTAGAGTCATCGAGTCATAGAAATGTACAGCATGGAAACAGACCTTCGGTTCAAACCATCCATGCCAACCAGATATCCCAACCCAATCTAGTCCCACCTGCCAGCACCTGGCCCATATCCCTCCAAACCCTTCCTATTCATTTACCCATCCAAATGCCTTTTAAATGTTGCAATTGTAACAGCCTCCACCACTTCCTCTGGCAGCTCATTCCATACACATACTACCCTCTGTGAAAAAGTTGCCCCTTAGGTCTCTTTTATATCTTTCCCCTCTCACCCTCGACCTATGCCTTCTAGTTCTGGAATCCCCGACCCCAGGGAAAAGACTTTGTTTATTTACCCTATCCATGCCCCTCATAATTTTGTAAATCTCTATTAGGACACCCCTCAGTCTCCGATGCTCCAGGGAAAATAGCCCCAGCCTGTTCAGCCTCTTCCTGTAGCTCAGATCCTCCAATCCTGGTAACATCCTTGAAAATCTTTTCTGAACCCTTTCAAGTTTCACAACATCTTTCCGATAGGAAAGAGACCAGAATTGCATGCAATATTCCAACAGTGGCCCAACCAATGTCCTGTATAACTGCAGCATGACCTCCCAACTCCTGTACTGACCAATAAAGGAAAGCATACCAAACGCCATCTTCACTATCCTATCTACCTGTGACACCACTTTCAAGGAGCTATGAACCTGCACTCCAAGGCCTCTTTGTTCAGCAACACTCCTTATGACCTTACTATTAAGTGTATAAGTCCTGCTAAGATTTGCTTTCCCGAAATGCAGCACCTCGCATTTATCTAAATTAAATTCCATCTGCCACTTCTCAGCCCATTGGCCCATCTGGTCTAGATCCTTTTGTAATCTGAGGTAACCTTTTTTGCTGTCCACTATACCTCCAATTTTGGTGTCATCTGCAAACTTACTAACTGCATCTCTTATGCTCGCATCCAAATCATTTATGTAAATAACAAAAAATAGAGGACCCAACACCGATCCTTGTGGCACTCCACTGGTCACAGGCCTCCAGTCTGAAAAACAACCCTCCACCACCATCCTCTGTCTTCTACCTTTGAACCCGTTCTGTATCCAAATGGCTAGTTGTCCTGGTATTCCGTGAGATCTAACCTTGCTAACCAGTCTCCCATGGGGAACCTTGTCGAACGCCTTACTGAAGTCCATATAGATCACATCTACCACTCTGCCCTCATCAATCCACTTTGTTACTTCTTCAAAAAACTCAAGCAAGTTTGTGAGACATGATTTCCCACGCACATAGCCATGTTGACTATCCCTAATCAATCCTTGCCTTTCCAGGTACATGTACATCCTGTCCCTCAGGATTCCCTCCAACAACTTGCCCACCATTGACGTCAGGCTCACTGGTCTATAGTTCCCTGGCTTGTCCTTACCACCTTTCGTCAATAGTGGCACCACGTTAGCCAACCTCCAGTCTTCCAGCACCTCGCCTGTGACTATCGATGATACAAATATCTCAGCAAGAGGCCCAGCAATCACTTCTCTAGATTCCCACAGAGTTCTTGAGTATACCTGATAAGGTCCTGTGGATTTATCCACCTTTATACGTTTCAAGACATCTAGCACTTCCTCCTCTGTAATATGGACATTTTTCAAGGTGTCAACATCTATTTCCCTTCAGTCTATATCTTCTATATCCTTTTCCACAGTAAACACTGATGCAAAATACTCGTTTATTATCTCCCCCATTTTCTGCAGCTTCACACAAAGGCCACCTTGCTGATCTTTGAGGGGCCCTATTCTCTCCCTAATTACCCTTTTGTCCTTGATGTCTTTGTAAAACCCCTTTGGATTCTCCTTCTTTGCCAAAGCTGTCTCATGCCCCCTTTTTGCCCTCCTGATTGCCCTCTAAATTATATTCCTACTGCCTTTATACTCTAAGTATTCACTCGATCTATCCTGTCTATACCTTACATAGGCTTCCTTCTTTTCCTTAACCAAACCCTCACTTTCTTTAGTCATCCAGCATTCCCTATACCTACCAGCCTTTTCTTTCACCCTGACAGGAATATACTTTTACTGGATTCTCGTTATCTCGTTTCTGAAGGATTCCCATTTTCCAGCCATCCTTTTACATCTGTCCCCAATCAGCTTTCGAAAGTTCTTGCCTAATACCGTCAAAACTGGCCTTTCTCCAATTTAGAACTTCAACTTTTAGATCTGGTCTATCCTTTTCCATCACTATTTTAAATCTAATAGAGTTATGGTCGCTGGCCCCAAAGTGCTCCCCCACTGACACCTCAGTCACTGTTGCTACCTTATTATTCTTACACCTCTCTGAAATGCAGTGCTATATTTGATCCTCTGTCTCTCCCTGATTGTTTGGGAACCTATATTACAAAATGAACAACACATATTATATGGAAAGAACTTAGGCTATAGAATTTGCAGGCCTTCAGTGCATGAATATTGAACATGAGGTGGAAAGTGTTTTCTGTTTTTTTTAGTAATGCTATGGCAAAGTCCGGCCACACTCTAGTAATTTCAAAATAAATCACAAACATTTTGATTTTGTCCACCTTCATGACTCAGCAAAACAGGTAGCATTTTAAAACTTTGAAGGAATCCGCGGTAATAAAGCAAGTGCCAATTTACTTTTTGGCAAATGTAACGAATATTGTTAGCATTTTTGGTTTAATTAGTATTTGTAACGTATTTGGGGTGGCACGGTGGCACAGTGGTTCGCACTGCTGCCTCACAGCTCCAGGGATCCAGGTTCAATTCCAGCCTTGGGTGACTCTCTGTGTGGAGTTTGCGCATTCTCCCCGTGTCTGCGTGGGTTTCCTCCGGGTGCTCCGGTTTCCTCCAACAGTCCAGAGATGTGCAGGTCAGGTGAATTGGCCATGAGAAATTGCCCGTAGTGTTAGGTGCATTAGTCAGAGGGAAATGAGACAGGGTGGGTTATTCTTCACAGAGTCGGTGTGGACTTGTTGGGCCGAAGGGCCTGTTTCCATACTGTAGGGAATCTAATCTAATCAAATATACAATTGTGAAAAAAAGCAATTTAAATTTTTGTGGCATGCAGTAATGTAATACTCAAGCAACTAAATTTAATCAGCAGAAGGAAAAAGTAGTGACTTGATTGATTTGATCATTGGAACCCTGTACTGCCTCATGAATTATTATGAATGTAGAAACTTGCACAATCAAATGTTCCATGACAGACTGCTTCTAAATCTTCAAAATTCTAATTGCAGCCAAAATATTCTGAAGGTGACTCTCAAGAAAGCTCTTGACTCAATACAATTGATGCAAATGTCGAAGAATAAGCAGACCATATTCATAATAGATAATCCTGTTGAATTCATTCGTTGAACTATAAAGGCACTTCATATATGGAATGAATTAAGTGTTCACAACAAAACTAAAAGTTTAATAATGTGGCTTAAATTTGCACATTCAGGATGTTAAATCATTCCCTAGTAAATCTATGCACAGGTAATTTGTCATTAACTTTTAAGGAGGTAAGTTATGTTGATGTTTTCTTAGAACTCGGCTTTATTTGTGAAGCACCTTAAGCAATTTGGACTTTCCTAGTAACTGTTAATACCAGGGAAGCAATATACGTGCAGTGAATATATATCAAGAGCTGTTCAGTCGGATTTAAAAATGACATTGGGGCAGGTGCAATTATGCTCAGTTTTTAAGAAAAACATACATGTGTAACCGATTCTGTTTGGACTTTTTAAAAAAATGGTAACTGTTGGAAATATTCAGCCAGTCAGGCAACATATATGTTGAGGAAAAAAAAACATTTCATGTTGGTGAACTGTCGTCAGAGCTGAAGTGATTCCATTTGACTCTGGCTGTCTGATCTACAAAGATTCTTTCTGAGTATGTTTATGAAAGAAGAAATAGCAGTAAGAGTAGGAAGTGAGTATGCAACAACAGAGGAGGCTCATATAATCACTACAGTGTGGAAGTAGCCCATCAAGTCCACACTGACCCTCCGAGGAGTAGTCAGCCCAGACCCACATTCCTACCCCGTCCCTGTAATTCTGCATTTCACACTGCCAATACACCTAACCTGCACATCTTTGGACTGCGGGAGGAAACCGGAGCACCCAGAGGAAATTCAAACGGACATGAGGAGAATATGCAACCTCCACACAGACAGTTGCCCAAGAGTGGAATCGAACCCAGGTCTCTGGCACTGTGAGGCGGCAGTGCTATCCACTGAGCCGCTGTGCTACCCCTTCAGATGACTGACAACGAAGGCCTGAGATGTCATTTCTAAAACTTCTAATGAAATCTGAAAATCAGAATGATCAAAGGCAATTCACAGAATATTTTTACAGTCTGAGGAGAATAAAAGTATGATGTCCAACTCTTCTTCTATGATTACATAGCATATTGTATCATTATATCTAAGGTTAAAATAGTTGCTTATCAACCTGCTCATAGATTGAGCACACACATCTGTAGCAGGTGGGACTTGATTCTGGGTTGTCTGGCTTAGAAGTAAGGATCCTACCACAATGCCATATGATCCTCCTTAATATCTAAGGTAAGGATAATTTGTTCATTATGGACCAGCTAAGAATAATAAAGAACTGAAATGAGGTAGGTGTGATACTACCCATAAATAACGGACAAGTTTGCATTTGTGTTAATTTCTTTGAATTGAATGAGAATTTGACACAAAATCAGCCTTCATTGGTTCATCATGATCATTTTTCAGATGCAAAAATCTACTCAAAATTAGGACCTCAACTCTGCAGCTCTGAAGTTGGATGGTCCTGTGAGTTAAATATTATTTCTTTCCACAGTATAATTGTGTGACACTGTTCCCTACTGGATCCAATGTTGGCTGTTGTATCTCATTTCTCTTACCATGCCTGCATGGGAATATCTGGATTCTATTCTTTGGCCCCTCCTCTTCATTGACCTGTTCCCCTGGTGATCTTATTGAGAAGATTGGACTTTACACGTATGTGACACACAGCTTTTTATCTCGCTTCTTCCAACTGCTATAATTATTTTCAATTGATGTCAGAAATTTATTCTTAATGTCACTTAAACCAAAACCATCACTTGGCTCCTGCAAGTAATTTGTATTATGACCATAAGTTTACCTGTTATCCTTGTTGTCATTTCAGCCTTGACCCAAAGGTGTACTGGCTTTAAAGCCAATGTCATATGTTGGTGTGTTGTTAACTCTAAACTCAGCTTCCTGATGGTTTTTGATGTGTCATAAAACTATTTTGTTTTATCTGGTGCAATATGGTCATTGTCATTGCTGAAAACCAATTTCAAGCTTTTACTGTTCTGTTGCTGGATTTCTTGGATGACCATCTTGCCTTTTGTCTCTATTCATGAGCAACAAATCATCTAGTAAACTGCAGTTTCAGCTGAACAAAGGCTTATTTTTGCTGTCTACACCAAGTCCCATTGGCTTTCTAACCCTTAATGATGTGACTCTGATTCTTCCCTGCATGATTCCTGCAGATCTATGTCTTTGCACATTGACAAATTCTTGCAAAATAGACCTTCAATACTGTTGTAGTCACTATTCCAGCAACCTTGCACCTGGATTTGGGTTCTTCCCCTCAGCATCTGTCTGAGACTCCTGTCCTATCACCGCTATCCTCATGCCCTTTTTTCTCCCCCAAACTCATAATACATCATTATCCAAACACACTTTTTTTATTTACAGTAACAATATAGAAATGTCATCAATGCAAGAATCAATTACATTTGTAGCACCCATTTGTGTGATACAATTTCAGATTGACAGGATTTTCATATACAGCAGGACATTTCCAAGAGCAAAATGTTGCAAATACTTATTGTCTTAGTGGTGTTCTTTAACGACAAAGATAATATTTTGATTTTCATCCAGGTTGGAATCTTTGCCGAAATAGGACAGCACTCAAGATCAAATCCATTTACAATCAAGCAAAGGAACAAGCTGAGCAGAAATAATCATCAGTGGCTCAATCATAAACTACAATAGCTTCAATTGGTCCTGATAAGTCAGAGAAAACAGGCTATTGTAAAATATCTGAACGTATTTCAAAACTACTATTCAGAATGTACTTGTATAAAATAAAGGACAGGAAAGTATAAACAAAAGCCATTTATTTTTCTGCACAAAAGGATGGGATAATGTTAGGTCTCATTTTAATACATGTCTGACCTCCTGTTGAGAGGCAGTAGCAAGTGTGTAGCATGGAAAATGTCTTTAAAGCATATAGGGTTTTTATAATGAGAAGTTCTTGAGTGTTTTTTATTAAAAATTTAATGTAACTTGTCTTGTTCAACCATTGTTCAGTTGAAGCTAATCTAGCAGAGGAGTAGATGTGTTGTGCCTAATATTAATTTATTTTCTTAAAAAGTCCTATTTATTTTTTCTAAGGTGACAGGTGCATGTGAGATACAGTTTACAATCCATTCCTCAGCTTCTCCACAGTACTTTCCAAGTTGTTATTCCTCTAGCCTCAAATGCTAATGCTTTGATGATTCAAATTATACACTCTGTCTTTTCATCTTTAGCAAATACTTTTCAAAGTAAATTTTGTTTTCTGCAGAAAATATTGATTTCTACTGACTGCATTCTTTGATGATTAAACCTTTAGACTTCTGCAGAAAGCAATATAAAAATATTTTTCTTAGTGGGAATAGCAACACATGACATGTAGATTGGAGGGAATTCACCAGCTGAAGGCAAAGCAAATGAAGGAGTTTACTTAGTGGAATTTAGAGAAAAAAAATTCAGTGGCTGAGTTCGTAAAGCCAATATTTTCTGATTAAGGAGGTCAGAATAAAAGTTATATTTGTTCCGGGTGTCAAGGGTTTGGAGGGATATGGGCCGGTTGCCGGCAGGTGGGACTAGATTGGGTTGGGATATCTGGTTGGCATGGACGGGTTGGACTGAAGGGTCTGTTCCATGCTATACATCTCTATGACTCTAAGAAGATACTCAAAGCTTTAAGATTAGGAACATGTTTCTGCGTTAATCATTGATCAGTGCCTGGACTATTGTTGTAAATGTTTGGTGAGTCAAAGGCTCAACTGTGATGTTTTTATAGTCAAATACTTTATTGACATGTACTGTTTCGGCACACTGCATGGATTAATAGAAGGTAGAAAAAGGTGACTACAGCTAATGGAACTATATACATTGCATTGCTCCACACTTATTATCAGATCTCTGCTAATTCTCAATTTAATTAAACAAAACCACTTGTCCCAATGGCCTAGTGGGTAAAGATACCACCAGACGTAACATGAAATGTAGATAGCTGAAGATCTAAGTTTCAAATTCTTGTTGACGATATCAGCCAATTTTGCAAATGGAGTGCACAACATTTAGACTCAGCACTCCCAAGGCTGGCAGATTAAAATTATTAATCACGTTCGGATTCCTTATTTGTTAGCTGGTGGTCTCTTGTTTGGAGCATGTGTGTGTTGGCATGTGATAGAATATCCTGCCACTTTACAGTCAAGTAGTCTGTCAAAACTATTATAAGGTGACGTAAAGAATTATCTTTTACGCAACTGAATGCCGCACACACCTGTTGAATAGCAATTTTTGGTTACCTTCAGTTCATAGGAAAGAAGGAGGAAAATAATCAGTGCCAGAAATGCTTCTTTCTCTGAGCATGTAAGACATCTATTATTTCTATTTATTATTTAGAAGTTTTCTTTCCAGTTCAGTACTATCTCCTTTTGATGTTTTGTTGGAATCTATCATGCATATTTTCTTGAAATTATTTCTTTTTTCCAGATTTTCTTTTTTGTATGTTCAGATTGGTAGATTTCTTTGAATGTTGCCCCTTAAATTTTCACTAATTATTTTCATCATTGATCAAATCTAAATCTCCTACAATTCAATATTATTTATTTTGCTTTATGTAAGCTTCTAATATTACCATAGGATCAGCTCCAAATCTGATCTGCCATGCAATCATATGTTTGATTTTAAGCTGTCCCACTGGTGAGTTGAAATCATGGATCTTTATAAAAATTAAGGACTTAACCTTCCCAAAACCTGCCCTACTTTGATCAGTGTGACACGTTATAGACTTGGTGGAAGCCTTGAAAACTTTGAAGTCCTTGGACTTGACAAGGCCCATAGATGGCTATGGGCGGCACGGTGGCACTGTGGTTAGCACTGCTGCCTCACAGCGCCAGAGATCCGGGTTCAATTCCCGTCTCAGGCGACTCTCTGTGTGGAGTTTGCACATTCTCCCTGTGGGTTTCCTCCGGGTGCTCTGGTTTCCTCCCACAATCCAAAAATGTGCAGGTTAGGTGAATTGGCCATGCTAAATTGGCCGTAGTCTTAGGTGAAGGGGTAAATATAGGGTAATGGGTCTGGGTGGGTTGCGCTTCAGCAGGTGGGTGTGGACTTGTTGGGGCGAAGGGCCTGTTTCTACACTGTAAGGAATTTAAGATCTAAAGATGGCTATTTAAGAGTGTCATCCCATGCCGACTGCTATCCCATCCCTAGTAGGGGTGGATTGCTCCAAGTAAACAGCTGACTGCTTAAAGTTGACAACCTGGTTGCTGTAGCTGCATTGGCTGATGTCAGGGAAAGGGGAAGGTGGGCTACTCTTTGTGCCTTCACTGTTCCTAATGGAGACCTCCCATTCAAATTTGCCCCTTTCTCCTTTCCACCCATCCACAATCATTTCCCCAATCTCAAACCCTGTTTACAGGATTGCTTAAGTATGCCTCTTGCTGACCAGGATTTGCAGCTCTTCAATCTTTGTTCTCCAAGTGCTCTTAACTTCCTTGCTGAAGGCACAGAGAGATTGTTTCACAAATTTTAAAATCTCTGAACTATTGGTTAAAAACAACAACTTATAACAACTAGTGAGGAGTTTCAGGTATTTTCTGCAGTAGAGTGGCATTCTGACTCCCCTATTGGAGATCAGAAGTTTTCTGACAGTATTGTTCACACCCAGAAATTGTTCAGCTACCCAGGAATGAAGCAAGTAATTATTGACAAGTAGATGACCTTTGCCGTGACAGTTGGTCACAACTCACATAACCATTCAGCTACTTGATGTGAGCGACAATTCACTTTGTGCACAATCCCTGGTTCCAATCCATCTGCAACTAGCCTTCCCCATTAGTTGGACAAAGCAGCTGTGAGAGCACCATTTAGAATGAGTCATACTATCTTGCTTTCAAAAGCGATCCCTTCCACAATCTTTGGTTTTTAAAAAAGTTCTCCTCTCATTTCAGCCCACAATCAAAAATACATTTTTAAATTGGTCTTTATACTAGTTTGTATAATGTCTCCTCATAATAACTCTTGGATTCCAGATATCATTGTATTAAATTTATCCTTAATTCTTTCTGTGGCTATGGTGTCAAAATCTGAAATAGTTATCCAGGTGTGATCTATAACTGGGTCTTTGTACAGCAGTAGCATAACTTTTTCCCTACACCACCGCCATCCCCCGCCCCAAACCAAACACCCTTGCCCAACCAGACACCCCTGTTTTACTACCAACCAACCCTTGTATTTCATCCTTCAAAATTTAAAAGCACTCCATTTAACCTTTTGAATTGTATTTTTGTACCTGCTCATGACATCTTAATGATCTACCTATATGGACCCCTGATTTTCTCTCTCTCTCTCTCTCTCTCTTAATCTTTCCAACTCCTCCCCATTTAGAAGATAACATCTTTTTACATCTAAAATTGATTCTTACATTTGCCTATATTGAAATCCATTTGTCACAGTAATATTAATCTCTTAATATCCACACTGTTTACAGTGTCTCCTTTATTGTGCCATTGACTAACTTGACTTAATAATTCACTCTTTCTTCCACTGTCTAATGTTTTACTCTGATGTGAAGGTTCCCACTGTTGGACTTGAGAGTTGGGGGGGAAGGTGGGGAGTCAGAATTCACATGACACCAGATTATAGTCCAACAGATTTATTTAAAATCACAAGCTTTCGGAGCATAGCCCCTTTGTCAGGTGAAGTGAGTAAATTTTACTAAATAGAATCAATGGTTGGGACTCCAACACAGATCCCTGTGGGATGCCACTTGTCACAAACATTATCTCTGCTCTGTTTTATGCGACTTGCCCAACCTCTTGGCCAGATCAATAATTTGCACTCGAGGCCATAGATTCCACTTGTTTCAGTGGATCCTAGTTTCTGAACCGAGCAAATCTGTTGCAATTTCCGTATTGAATCCTATGTATTTATTTTGTTTTTACTGCCTTCAATCTGTACATTCTCTCTAACCTGTTAGGAGGAATGGATTGCGACTTTGATATATCTGTGTTTAGCTGTGATGTCTAATTTGTTTTTTCATTTGTCTTTCATAAACCAAATAATTAAAATCACAATCACAGTTTGGCCTTTAACATGAATAAAGTACAGAATTGTTAAAGAACTGTTTACTTCTAATGCACCTCAGATACTGAAGAGGGCACTTCATTCTGAATGCAACATCTACAGCAATACAATTAAATGCCATCCTAATGAAATAGTCATCTTAACTTAATATTCTGTATGATAGACAATAACTTAGGTTATGTTTAACATTCAGTTTTAACTTAGAGGTTGAGATACAAAACATTGCTGGCTTGCTTGCACTTTAGATCAAGAAATTGGATAATGCACATTTCAAGACATACAAGCACGAGTATGTTGTTACATGTATCAGTCGCAATAAACTGTCCATTATCTAATCTTGTTTAATTGCTATGTCATCTGTTTTAAAAAAAAGCTCAGAATTTGTAACCATGAAGTTAATTTTCTTTCACACACTTTCATTCCCAACAATATTGTTACTACTGCTGATCGTACTTGACGAAGTTAATACATAAATTATTAACAGCAATATGGTGAAAATAAATCTTTTTTTATGTCAGTGGTGTCTGTTTATCATTCTTGTTAATATAAAATCTCTGTTGTCTCAATGTCATCAAAGTGATGTATTCAACACCTGTACACTTTGCACAAACATGTTTGTTCTGGAACTGTCAGCTGATCTAGTGCATCTGGCCAATGTATTCTCCAGATATGAGAACTGACCCCTTTGCTGCTGACTTCCTTGAAATTAGGTACTCTCCTGTTCCAAACAAACTACTTCCTGCTGACAAGAAGTTGCATGATTTCTTTTGTTCACAGGATATGAGCATTGTGGGAAATACCTGCATTTATTGTCCATTCCTAACTGCTTTTGAGAAGATAGTTGTGAGTTGCCTGCTTTGAGCAATTGCTGTATTTGTGGTGAAATTGCTTCAACAGTGCTATTTCAAAGAGAGTTTCAGGAATTTGACCCAGTAACAAAGAAGGAATTATGATAAACATTTCTAAATCAAAGCAGTGCATAAAATGGATGAAGAATTTCCATCCATCTGCCATCTTTATTCTTTGATATAGTAGTGGTGGTGAGTTGGTGTTGAGTCTTTTTGTTGGCAGAAAATGAAATTTTTGTGTAAATAAACATTTTTTGATTGCCAAGATGTGGTGAGTGATATCCTGCAGAATACTCAACTTTTAACAATTACATCAATGACTCAGTTGAGGGGAGTGAAGATATGGCCACTAAATTTGCAGATGACACAAAGTTTTGAAAATATATTGTGCAGATGACATGAGTTGCAGATTGACAAAGATAGATTGAGCAAAGATCTGGCATTTGATGGGGGAAACTGTGAAGTAGTTTAGTTTGGCAGGAAGAACAACAAAGCAGAGTGTTATTCAAGTGGAGAATGACGCAGAATTCCAAGATGCAAAGGGATCTAGGCATTCTATTGCATAGGTCACAAAAATACTGAAGTACAGAAAATAATAATGAAGCCTTTTTTTTCGGTGAGAAGAATTAGCATAAATATAGGAATGTTTTGCTTCACTTATTCAGGGCATTGGTGAGATCACCTCTCAAATACTGTGTAATAATGATCAAGCTTGGCTATGTTATATGTATCCCATCTTCTAAAGTTAACACTTTTAATTTCTAAAACTAGAAGTTATACTCTAAAGCACATGAACCATGATGTACGTATTCACAACAGCAGTCAGCAAAACTTTGGATGATAAAATGTAGTTAGTTGTAAGTCAAGTCCTTGAATTCAGGGGAATTTGAGTCATGAGGTTTTCTTTAGCATAGGTATGTCTCCATATAGACGTCAAAATTCCTTGTTAATTTCAATGAGTTGGATTATACAGCACCTTCTATGCAATAACATATCTCAAAGTACTTCACTGGAGTGTTATGCATAATTTGACATTAGGCTGCATTAAGCAATATTAGGGAAGATAACCAAAAGGTTGATCAAAGAAGGAGGGAAGTTAGGAGGAGAGATTTAGGTGGGGAATTCTGGGTCTTGGATACCTGCATAACGAAAAAAAGTTAGATCACTCGTGATCCTCAAGCTCATTCAGAGAGCTATTGGCAAGACATGAAAAATAGGTTACCAATCTGAATGTTAATGAATTTGAAGACCTAATCTAATGAGGCAATCCATTGCCATCTACCATGAAGGAATTCAATTCCAATTTTATTTTCTTTTCTTTTTAAAGAACAGCAAATGTTATAAAGCATATCTTTATTTTTGTTTGTACAGTTAATCATTTAATAAAATCAAAGCATGACAAGACATCTTAGATATGTGCATGTACAGAACTATGTGGGAACTTCTGGACTCTGGGTAATCACATGCAGGACTGTCAACTGGAGCAGCTTGAACTCCAGGTATTAGATTAGATTACTTAGATTAGATTACTGACAGTGTGGAAACAGGCCCTTCGGCCCAACAAGTCCACACCGCCCCGCTGAAGCGCAACCCACCCATACCCCTACATCTACCCCTCTACCCCTTAACTAACACTACGGGCAATTTAGCATGGCCAATTCACCTGACCTGCACATCTTTGGACTGTGGGAGGAAACCGGAGCATCCGGAGGAATCCCATGCAGACACTGGGAGAATGTGCAAACTCCACACCCAGGTCTCTGGCGCTGTGAGGCAGCAGTGCTAACCACTGTGCCTCCGTGCCGCCCCCAGAGCTTGCATGGTAGCTGGTCTCACTGTGATGCACTTGTGAAGTTGAGAGCTACTTGAATAAGTATAATTCAAGATTTTACCAGCAGACAGGGAATGCATGACCACCAAGCAGTAAATAGAGGCAAACAGAGCAAGTGTGTTTCTCCCAGACCAAATTCACCAGCAATAGAATAAGCTCAGTTATACACTAGGGAAGGAGGACGTTTGCAAACGCAATAGAGATGGAGGATTAAGTAGCTAGAGAAACAAATAGGCTGTAAATGTGAACCCAGGATGGTCTATTGCTGCTTTGATAAGAGGGCCAAAGATGACATTGGCTGCAGAGCAACCTCCAGAGGGAAGTATGAAGAGCATGTAGTCATTGTCCATATCAGTACCAATGACAGAAGCTCAAGATCCTGCATGCAAACTTTAGGAAGTGAGGAAAGAAGCTGATTTCTCATAATGGTGTGTGTGAGTGACAACAGAAAGAGGAAAATAAAACAGGTAGAGCTGAAAAGATAGTGGAGCAGGGAAGGCTTTATGTTCATAGATGTAATGACACCTAAGCTCTTATCCCTTGCATATTTCTAGTATATAGACAATACATTTGCTATATTTAAATCTACAGCTGCATGTAAGAATTTCTTTACATATCTGAATGTGCTGCATTCTCTGCCCAAATATCTTCGCTTTTTTCCACGTCCTGGTGAGGAATTAGCCACAGTGTTCTTTATTACTGTCTAACACAAACCTACCTTCATTGGTTGGTAGTCAAATTATTGTTCCTATAGTTTGGCCTTATTGGTAATCTCATAACTGGGGCCTGAACCATTTGTTCACCCTATAAACATGATGCTAAAGCTGGGTACATCAAAACCACCTTGTGGGATCATAGCTACCTTGATATATTATTTATTGCTGTATACTGACCAGATTCATGAAAAGCCCAAGGTGGTCATTCCTGGTCCTTAAAAATACCTAGTTTTCCTTTGATTAACCGGCAGGGTATCTCAAAAGTTTGAGCAACAAAAGAAGCTAGCTGGTGGCTAATGTTACTATTCAGTTACAAAATGAATGTTGCTGCCATCAAGCCAAAAATGCATTCTGTCTGTCACACAAGGAGGATTGTAGTATATGAATTTTAATGCTGGTGTTACACCATCCCAAAGGCTAGTTGATCATGTCAAACGGCATATTGTTTTTGGTTGTTTGAGAGCAGTGTAGTGACTTTCGTGTGCTGCAACCTCTGTGTTAATACAGCATCCAGTTCTTTGCAGACAAAGATCACATACACTGCTGCTCCTATTCTCACTCAACAAAATAAGTGACAGCCATTCATTGGTCAGAGCATTCCCCCGAGAAATTAAAGAAAACCTGCCTATTTCAAATTTTAAAACAAAGTCTGGCAGTTAATTGTCAATTATATCAGTTGATGTGTTCACTGGTTCAATGCTTCTACCAATCAGAGTCCATTTTCCAATCAGAGTCCATTTTCCAACCAATCAGTACTCTTCTCTCGTGCATTATAAATATTGGTTTTGTCTTACATTTCCATATTTGAGAATTGTCCCCATGAGTCCAAGATGAAAACCTTCAATAAAATGTTTTTTTTTTCCAGCCATACAAGAGTAGCAAATAAAAAGTACAGCTGTATATCAAAGTAAGAGGAAATGCATTAAGATTAGTTAAATGCAAATAAGCAAATAACAAATTGGTGAAGCACCAATAATAGAAACTGGCTCAAAAAAGGCAGAAATGAATATGAAATATTTCTGGATACAACGTATTCAGGAAAGAAATGATGGGTCCAAATATGATTAAGGAGAATGTTATTTTGCTGGAGAGAGACTGGGCAGAATCTTTTTGGTTACAGCCAAGCAGCAATAGAGGTATTATTACACACTGAATATATTATATAGAATATCAGCTTATGAAAAAATAGAGGAACAAATATGCAAAGAAATTATAGAAGAGTTCTACTCATCTTTTACGATAATTATAGTATAAGGGAAAAAGAGGGGCAGAGTTTCTGAAGAATTTTCAGGAGAATTTTCTGAAATCCTTCAACTGCACAGGTAATTAGTAAGACCACACCTGGAGTATTCCATTCAAGTTTTGTTCCTTTCTTGAGTGATATGGTTGCAATGGAGGTAGATCAGAGGAGGTTCACAAAATTGGTTTCAAAGGTGAGGGGTTTGTCTAATGAAGAGTTTGGACAATTTAGGCGTACACACTCTGGAGTTTAGAGGAATAAGAAGAGATCTAATAGAGGTAAATAAGAAACTAAAGGGGATTGACAAAATAGACAGAAAGGATGTTTCCTCTTAGTGTAATCTAGAATGAGAGCTCATAATATGATGATAAAGAGTAGCAGATTTAAAATAGATGAGAAATTATTTCTGTCAAAGGGTTGTGAATCTTGGTTGATGCTGTGACACTGATTAATTTAAGAAAGAAAAAAAGTTTTAATTAGTCATGGGTTAAAGTGTTATGGAGGACAGACACAGAATCAGCAATGATTGCTTTAAACTGCAGAGCAGGTTTGAGCAACTGAATTGTCTCTTGCTCCGAATTCTTATGTTTTTCTGATCTTGTACATAGGAAATAGAATGTAAAAGAAAGGTTGACACTGCTTTGGGGCCAGAAAGGGAGTTTAAGCATGGTGACAGAGGACATTGCTAAGGTATAAATGAGTTTTTTGCATCTGTCTTACAAGGAATAAGATGCTGCCAAAGTCATAGCAAAAGAGCAATGTTTCCAAGGATGCTTAGCAAATAATGATGGAATTTGCAAATACATTCATCATTTTTTCCAATCTTCTTATCTTTTTTAGATAGTGATGTCACCAGAAGAGTAGAGAATTGCATCTGTTACATTCTTATTCAATACAGAATGTAAGGATAAGTCAGTAACCACAGGCCAATTGATGTAACGTCAGTAGTGGGAAAACCTTTAGAAATGATAATCTGGGACAAAATTAACAGTCATTTGGACAAATATGGATTAATAAGGAAAGGCCAGGAGACATTTGTTAAAGGTAAATTGTGTTTAACTGAGTTGAGTTTTTTGATGAGATAACAGAAAGTTGATGAAATTAATTCAGTTTATATGACACACGTGTAGCTGGATTTCAGAAGATGTAAAGTGTCTTCCTCAATACCGGGGTAAGTAGAATTAAGGTGATTAGTAAAAGGAATAGAGGACTCATGACAATAATTTTTTTTTATCACCCAGAGACTGGGTACTTTGGAATTGACTGCGCAGTTTGATGGTTGAAGTGGAAGCCCTCAACTCATCTAAAAGGAAGCTGGATCTGCCCCTGAAACTCTGCATTGGAGTAGGTGCCTAGATTTTCATCAACAAGGATATGATGGGTTCCATGGCCTTTTTCTGTGCTGTACCTTTTCTGTTTTTCTCTGCCTCTAACCAAATGTAGAGTGAATTGACTCCCCTCTTTTTAAATTGGCTGCAATGAAGATTTTTAATTATTTTCATCACTACTTATTAAGCAATCTCTCAAACAATCAAATACTGAAACAATGATTTAAACTTTATTGCATGTAGCAACCAAAATAAGACCTCTCAAGGAAGCAAGTTAAGCCTCACAACTCAACTTGGCTATAACCTGATCAATGGTAGAATTTAGCTACGATACCAACCACCAGTATCTGTCTCCAGAAGTGTCCGGAATTCAATCCTTGTGCATTGTTTTTCTTCGAAGCTTTGCTGAAGGAGAGGTGTTGGATTTTATACAGTTTCTTCAGCCTTCAGATCTATGTGATATTATTGATGAATCTTTTAGATTTTTTTCATCCAAAATCTTGATTATTCCTCTGGAATCCTTCAGTCTGCAGCTTGTTCCCTTGTTAGAAGTAACTCCTCTGATTCACATTACATTCAGTGTTAATTCAGTGTTAGCTATCTGTTTGAAGACACAGCTTTTCTCTATTTAAATCCTTAATTCTCCTGCAAGAAAATCAGTTGTCCTTGTGGCATAAAACAGTGAGTTACCATATAGATGTCAAAATAGTTTTGTTCACGTTGCTTCGACGACTCCTTCTCCCAGACGTGGATAATTGCTTTCAATCCTTGTATAAGTTTGTCTTCGTCCCTTAATAGTTAATTCCAGACAGAGTTATTGCCAATTCTTTCATGTGTAGCAGTTTAAATGTGTTGATTCTTCCAATCCATGAACAGTTCTTAAAGTACTGAAGTTGACAATATCGCACACTGTTCTCTGGTTCAAACCTAAGGAGCCAGTTGCAATGTTTTCTTCAGGGAAAGAAAGATACTTCATTCGAGTCATAGAGTCAAAGAGATGTACAGTGCGGAAACAGAACCTTTGGTCCAATTCATCCATGCTGACCAGATATCCCAACCTAATTTAGTCCCACTTGTCAGCACCCGGCCCATATCCTTCCAAACTCTTCCTATTCATATACCCATCCAGATGCCTTTTAAATGCTGCAAATGTGCTGGCCTCCACCACTTCCTCTGGCAGCTCATTCCATACACCCTTTGTGTGAAAAAGTTGCCCCTTCGGTACCTTTTATATCTTTCCCCTCTCACCCTAAACCTATACCCTCTAGTTCTGCATGCCCCAGGGAAACGACTTTATCTATTTATCCTATCCATGCCCCTCATGATTTTATAAACCTCTATAAGGTCACCCTTAGCCTCCAAAGCTCCAGGGAAAACAGCCCTAGTTTATTCAACTCTCCCTATACCTCAAATCCTCCAACCCCAGCAATATCATTGTAAATCTTTTCTGAACCCTTTCAAGTTTCACAACATCCTTCCGATAGAAAGGAGACCAGAATTGCATGCAATATTCCAACAGTGGCCTAACCAATGTACTGTGAAGCTGCAACATGACCTCCCAACCCCTATATTCAATCCTCTGACCAATAAAGGAAAGCATACCAGATGACTTCTTCATTATCCTACCTACATGCGACTCTACTTTCAAGGAGCTATGAACCGTGGCTTTTTAATTGGTAACTTGTAAAAATATATCTTGGTGTTCTTGGTAAATGGATGTTTCTCTGATTTTCAAGGGTATTGTCTTGTGAGAGGCTGAGAGACAGGCAAAGTGAAAAAAAACATCCTTGCAGTTTCACTGTTATTAATCCATCATTCTTTCTTCACTTTGCCTGAAAGATTTTATTTGCTCGCTTTGTGCATTCCTAGGTCTGGCTTCATTGTTGTGTTTCCAAGCTTGGTGATCTTCAAGTGATCTTCATCTGCGTATGGACAAAATGTTACGCATTGGTCGGTATTAAGACCCTGTTCTTAATTAATGACCTAGACACATGTTCAGGTTATACAAAATATTTCAGAAGGTGCATAACCACAAAGTATGAGAGAACTGTGAGGACGATAGAGTGGGATTTCAAGAGGATTTGGCCAGTCTGGTAGAATGGGCTGATGCATGCAGGTGAAGTTAATGTAAAAAAGTGTGAATGCATTTTGATAGAACAAAGAGGAGCAGTTTAAGATGAAAGGTTCAGTTCTAAAGTGGGAGCAGGAGCAGAGAGACCTTGGGGCATACGTATCTGACCAGCTTGAGAAAATGGGATCCTGGACCTTTTAAGTAGTTATCATGAACATCGATTAAACACCAGATCAGCCTGAACTGGTGTGTTGTGTCTAATTCTGAGTACTGTAATTTAGGAAGGATATATTGGCATCAAAGATTACAAGAATGATTTCTGAGATGAGGATCTTTAGATTGATTGTAGAAGCTGGAGCTGTTTTCCTTAGAGAAGAGGAGGTTGAGAGCAGAACTGGTAGAGGTATTCAAAATTATGAAGGGCCTGGAGACAATAAATAGCGAGAAACTGTTCATTTTGGCAGAAAGGTAGAGAATCATCATAAACTATTTTAAAGAAACTGGCTATAGAACTAAAAGTTATATGAGGAATAACATTTTGGTGTAGTGAGCAGTTAAGAACTGGAATGCACCTTCTTGAGAGAGACAGTTTCAATTTTAGCTATTTAAAACAAATTAAATGTTTATCAGAAAAAAGAAAAGTTGCAAGTCTATAATGAAAATCTAGGAAGTGATGCACTTGGAGTTGCTCTAGCAGAGAACTGGAAAGTATTATGAACCACCAGGAAGATAGGGATTCCAAGAGGATGTAGACAGTCTGATTGAATGTGCAAGTACATTTAATGTCGGAAATATATTACGTTAACGTTCAAAACTATGGATACAGGCAGAATGACTTCCTTTGTGCTTATAGCGTATTCTATGATTTGAAGTAGCTGAAACTCTATTAACTTGCTAGCCCAGAAACAATTATCATTATCATTTTAGTTTTTCTACTAATATTCATTCATACATTCATGTCATGGCAACAAGTGTCCAAAGCAGATTGATTCTCTTGTGCGATGAAGCTCATATTGTTATTCATGTAAGGCATGTGTTTAATAGATTGCTCTAATTAAAATAGACAAGTGCTTGGAGAAAATATGGGATGTCAAAATTGTATTTTTGCCATTAAATTTGGGAAGTAAAATAATGCTCTTCAAAAATGTCTAAACCTGAAGAAAAGTATTACTGTTGAAACATTAACAGTTATTACAGTCAAGCTGTAAAGTACAAACTAATATTCAATCCTCTGAAGTTCTTACGTTCGTCATCACTGATGGGACTAAAAATGTGCATCATTATATTTAAGTATTTCTTATCTATCCCCACTCTGGTGCTGTCAGGGCAACGGTCCTCCCACTCCCACAACCCGCCATCTAGCCCCACCACCCACCATGCTCTGCTGTCCCCTCTCCAACACTCAGTCCCTTGCTCCAGCTTTGCTTCCACTGCTTGTGGATTTACCTTGTCTGCTTAGCCAGGCACTATTCTTTGGTTCTTTGCTTTTCAATTTGACTGTGATCTTATGCTTAAAGTCTTAATGATTTCCTGCTCAGTTACTTAAAGAAAAAAGTTCTTGTAATTGTGAATTACCAATCAGATTCTGGTGCACTGGTTGAAGGAGATATGTTTTTTTTTCTGCATTTTGAACTTTGTTTCCAGGACCTATCTGTGGTCGGGTTCAAGCTGTTGTCAGAAGCATAGAATTCAAATGCCTTAAAATAATGTTGTCACTTGGACAGTATTAATCTAAAAGCATTGTAAGCTTTCTGAAATTTTTGTTTGCCTCCTAAATGTAACTTCAATGTATCTTCAATGTACCTTACTGAGTTAAATATAATTCAACAGACGTTTAGTTAAACAATATTTGACGTAGTAAGCACTTGAATGCCAAATTAATTTTTACATGTTTTGATTCAGTATGTGTTGTATAACAATATTTATTGTCTTTTCAGGAGTAACTCAAAATCTGAACTGAGTTTTGAAGATCTTTATCAGACAAAACAGAAGCCGTGCCAAAAGGACTCTGTGGAGTTGCTTCTAATGAACACAAAGGAGAGGCTGGTGACTGAAATAGAGGAGCGCAGGGCTCCTCTTGCCACCATGGAAAGTCTGTCTGACAATGAGTCTATCTATAGTTTTGATTCCCGCCGCTCCTCTGGATTTCGCAGCATAAGAGGTTCTCCGAGCCTGCATGTGGTCATGGAGAAAGATGAATCACATTGTTTCTACATTGATCCAGCAATTCCAGAGGAGAATCCTTCCCTAAGCTCCCGGACTGAGTTACTGGCTGCAGACAGTTTATCTAAGCATTCTCAGGAGGTGCAAACACTTGAACCACTACATAACAGCTGTTATTCTCTGCCTAGTCCCCTGCAAGTGGATCTTGGTGAGCAGGAGAACAAACAGGCTGCAGAGATGGAAACGGATAGTTTTTCAGATAAGTTACCAATAGAAGAAGACAGTAAAGAATGGACAGAGAGTCTGCGAGATGTGCCAAGTCCACAAGTGCTTGAATTTGCTGAGTTTATAGACAGCCTTTTCAATCTGGATGGAAAAAGCAGCTCCTTCCAAGATATTTATCATTTGGTACTTGATGATAGTTTAGAAGAATATAATGAAATTCCCAAGTCAGTAAGTGAACATGAGATCCTGATGCGAGCACAGTTTGAACCCAACTTAGTGCCAAAACCACCCCGTTTGTTTGTCGGTTCAGCAGATGCTGGGACCTCATCTGGGATTTCTGTATCTCCATCCTTTCCATTCAGTTCATCGGGTGAACTGATGGACATTACTCCAACCTGCATTAGCAGCCCGGAATGCCTGACTATGGATACAAAGTTGAGAACTTCAACTCCAGCAGATCATCAACCCAATTCTAACAAATCTGCAGAAGTTATCATCTCAGCTCTTTAGAATCTCTGTAAAGTACGTAACAAAGCATATTAGCATGCTGACTTTGAAGTGACTTTTGCTTTAAAAAGCAGAACTGTGAAACTCAAAAGATGGGTGCAAACCACTTGAGCCCATAATGGCATAATAATAGAACAAGCCCACAATAAGACCTGATGGAAGAGGAAGTCATGATCCTCCTAGCAACAATTGCATTAAAGCCTGGATCAATACAGGAAATGCAATTAATGTTATTGAAATCAGGCAGACTTGTGTTAATCTCTTGATTTATATGTGGGTTTTGAACAAGATGACTAGCAATTGGTTAACGATTGATAAGAGGGGACAGTATTACATTCCCTAAAGAGTATTGTTATATTTTTGAGATTGTTGGGATTTTTATTTGTAATGTAGTTTCAAAGCATCCAGATTTGAATATAGGTTTCACCCATTGCATAGTTTGCAACATCAACTTGACCATTTATTGATATGTAGCATTAGTACAGATCTCATCAATAGTAGGCATCAAGGGATTACAGCAAAGGATCACTCAAAGACATTTCAACTCTATCTTCACCATCGTGTTTCCAGTTTTGTTGGTGATAAATAGAAAACTAAATGCCATAAGTCTGAAATATAAACAGAAATGAAAACTGGTCAGTCAAAATTTGAAAGAGAAAAGTCAAGTTCATTTTGCAGCTGACACAGTCTCGGAGATTGGCATTCTAGCAAATTAATGTGGCAGACCCCTCTGCACATTTCCCAAGATGGTCCTGCACTCCAGTAATTGTGGTGAAAGCATTTTCCTGAAGTAGTGGCAACCTGCCAGAAAGTGGAACAAGAGGCAGTTTACAAGTCTTTTGAGAACTCATTGATGTTTGAGATTTTGAAGATGAGACATGGGAAACACAGCATTGCCATGGAGATGAGGTAGATGCGCAGTGGGAAGCCAGTCAGAGAAACAAGAATCAGCCTTATACTAATTGGTGAACAGAATGGTAAGGTGCTCATGTGTTGGCACACAATGGTCACTACATTGAGCAGAGCTTGCTGAATATTTCAGGACGAAATGCTGAGGCAATTGTGGGGACGTCAATTAGGAATGCAGTCTGTGGAACTGATGGGAGGTCAGCCTAGGTCTGAGGCTCATTTACTGTGAGGTGGCAACGAGTGTTGATGAGGAGACATTGTGCCAGGAGCACATCGAGTTCTGTTGTGGAACGCAGAAATGATGCTGAATGGCAAGGAGAACGTAAAGATGCTGTCCTGGCCAGAGTTTGCAGGAATCAATTGCCTCAACATGGCAGGGAGCATTTCTGCTGGAAATGCTGCATGTATTGAAACATATATTCACTAATGTGTGCACACTCATGGCAAAAGAATTTATGCCCCATTGGTTAAGTGAGCACATCCTGCCCATAAGCAGTAGTGCTGATTTCATTGCCACTGGATCATTCATATGTGAAGCATTTCACAAGGTGCCATCTATTATGGCAAATGTTGGATGCCCTCTGAGAGGGCATTGGAATCCACTAATGTAGCAAAATTGATGAGGCCACTTTCATGTACAGAAGGCCATGGGCAGGATGTCTTCATTTTCGAGGTGTGGTTGATTGCACCCACATGCCAATCAAGATCTCCGCAATTCAGCGAGTGGCATTTGTAGAAAATATGCAATTTAACTCCTTGAATGTGCAACTTGTATGAAACCATTGCAATCATTTTCTGCAGGTGTGTGTAGGATTTCCTATCAGTTGCCAAGCTGTATTCCTCTTGAGTCAATAAGACCATAGGATACAGGAGCAGAAGTAGGCCATTCAGCTCACTGAGTCTGCTCCGCCATTCTCTGTGATCATTGCAGATCTGAATCCTCAATTCCATTTTCCTGCCTTTTCCCCTGAACCTTTGATTTCTTATGAATTAAAAGCCTACATATATCAGCCTTAAATTTCTTTATCGAGCCAGTCTCAATAGTCGTCTGTGGTAACGAATTCCACAAATTCCCTATTCTTGAGAAGTTCCTCCTTTTCTGCATCTTAAATGTGCAAACCCTTATTCTGAGATTATGCTGCCTGGCCCTAAACTCTCCTACAATGAGAAATAAGCTTTCCACTACTCCCTGGCCAAGAACCTTGGCAGCAGGTGCTCAGGCCACCAGAGAGACTACATGGATGGCTGCTGGAGACCAACAGTTATCATTAAATGAAGGTTCTTGACACCTATGTACAATCCAACAATGGAGGTACAGAGTTGCTACAACCTCTTGCATTTTAGCACAAGGGCTCCATAGAGCAGGCTATTGGACTCCTGATGATGTGGTTCTGGTGCCTAACTGATCAGGGGTGAACAGGGTGTGACCTTTCCTCCTATAAACTCCTTGCATGGTGATAATGAAAGCTGTTGACCTTGTGGATGAAGATGTAGAGGAGTGCCTCATGTCTTCAGCGGAGGAAGAAGATGTGATAGAACATAGTAATCCTGTTCTGCAAGACCTTCTGGACATGCGGCTGAGCTGTCAAACCAGTTACCAGAATGGTGGAAGAGCCCAGACAGACCTATACCAGATATGGTCTTTATGAGGAAGGCTCATTCTGGCTGGTATTCATATCTCTGACAATGAGCGGCCATAAACAAAATGCCTTCTGGGTAGAGTCATCTCCTATAAACCCCTAATAATGTCTGAAAGGCATGCTGCCACCAGCTGAAAACCCTCACCTTTGTGCCACACGTCTACTTCTTGCTCATGCATTAATGCCCTCAAATCAGGGGGTCATGAAATTCATGGTGTTGGCATAAACCATTTCATTAAATTGAGGGCCCATCAGTGAACAGAAGAATTAAGAAAAACACCACTTTAAGAGCCACTCCTATCGGGTGCTCTCTCTGTACTCTCAGCAGACTTAATGATGGAGGCAAGCTGATCGTTTTTCTCTGTATGAAGCTAAGCTGTCTGTGGCATCTGTGATCAGTGACTCAACACCGCTCCTGCTGACCTATCTGTAAAGGGTGCCTCCTTCAATATCATTCCTAGCTGCCCCAGATCTTTCAAGATGCATGTGTGCATCTGAGCAAATCAGCATCTTGACTGCATCAGGTTGCCTGGCCTAGCATTGGGGTGGCACAGTAGCTTGCATTGCTGCCTCACAGTGCCAGGGACCTAGGTTCAGTTCTAACATTGGGCAACAGTCTGTGGAGTTCACACATTCTATCTGGGTTTCCTCGAGGTGATCTGATTTCCTCCCACAGTCCAAAGATGCGCAGGTTAGATTGATTGGCCATGCTAAGTTGCCCTTAGTGTCCAGGGATGTGCAGGCTTAGCCATGGGAAATACGTGGTTACAAGGATAGAGTGATGTGGGTGGGATGTTCTTTGGAAGGTCAGTGTGGACTCGATGGGCCCAATGGCCTGGTCCCACTCCGTAGGGATTCTATGATGTTTGCACCATCAGTGCAAATGATCTATTAATGCTACAGAATGTGACAGTATAGCATATCTGTATTCACTTGGCATGTTGTCACATGTGGCTCTCTGTCAGTTGGTCAGTCTTCCAATGGAGAAAGTGAGGTCTGCAGATGCTGGAGATCAGAGCTGGAAATGTGTTGCTGGAAAAGTGCAGCAGGTCAGGCAGCATCCAGGGAACAGGAGAATCGACGTTTCGGGCATAAGCCCTGAAGAAGGGCTTATGCCCGAAACGTCGATTCTCCTGTTCCCTGGATGCTGCCTGACCTGCTGCGCTTTTCCAGCAACACATTTCCAGTCTTCCAATGGAGCAATTTGTATTCCATAATGGCTGTAACATTGCAAAATATGTCTCTTGGAATCCTCCATTCTCTGCCCAATGCTGTACACTGCATCAGGGCACACTTTCAGCTTTCTGCTCCAGAAAAGCACATGTTTTATGCGATTCTTGAGGCTCTGCATCTGCATCTAGCTAACCATAAGTGGGTCTGATCTCCATCCTTGAAGGGGGACTGCTCAGATCAGCCTCAGCCTCCATCACCATTTCCTTCTCACATTTGAAGTGCTGGTCCCCATTTGTCACCAATTCTAAACCATTATGCCCCACCAGTCAGGATGCTTCTGGACCAATACTGTGAACGTGTTGTCTCAGGTGCAGTTTTGTCCTCCGAAGATGCTGCAGAGTGCATAGTGATGTTCTGAGGTTGTTCTCCTCAGCTTTCTTCTATTAATAGCTGCTTCTGCAGAGATAGAACTGCCATGATAGCTGATACATTGAGCATGCAATCAAACCAACGAGAGTGGAGCCCTATCTTTATCACATTGAAATGGTATGATGCTTTCTCTGTTTACAGAAGACAATGCAAACATAGAGCAAATTACTTCTAATCATGACAGATAAATTACTTGCAAAAGGCACCAGAATAAATGTGATGAATAACTAAGGGAACTGAGCATAGAAACTGAATGCTGAAATGCAGACAGCCATCTCATTCTCACAGATCTAATCAGTCTTTTCCATGGCTGTCAGTATGTGCACCATTGGTCTCCTTTTCCACATACCATGTTCTTTTTTTTTTCCTTACAAAGTTAGAGCTAGATGCTTAAGACTGTGGTGCACATGAGATGTCCATTTCTATAATGTAGCTTTCTCCACCATTCTTGTGATATGTGTGTTGTACATAGCTCAGGAGTGAACTAGAGCAGGGATATTCTCCAGTGTTCCTGGTCATGAGGCATTCCCAGACTGTTCTGCTCGTGGGTATGCTAGTTATCAACTGCGGAATTGGAGGCCGCTCACCTGAATCTAACATTGCACTCAGATTGCCAGATCTCAAAATGATGTTGAGATACATCCCACGTTGCACACATTCTACTGGTCATGACATAAGTCAGCTCCATCTATGCCTGTTTGTCTGAATGGCTGTCAATCTTCAGAAACCAAATGCTTCTCCAGGCAATCACCATCTCTAACAGGACCTTCAGGGAAGTATTGACATATCATGGGTTCACCCTTCTATGGGTGCATAACATACTGACACATAGCTGTATTCCAATCTCTGCCAGTACCCTTAGGTGTGTCCAGTCTCCTCCATGCACCCCCCCACAGAACTTACCAGTGGCACAGTAGTTAGCTCCTCCCTTCAAAATAGCATTGAACGTTTGCAGAGATATGGAGCAGAGTCCCAGAAAGGACCAAAGTTGGAATACCATCCCAGGAATGAAAATCTAATCCAGTATTTCAGATGGGGTTCCTTGTAACAAGCAGCTTCATTATTTCAAATAAAGGGACTATATTCAAATCATTAAAGTCTTTTCTCATTCAAATACCGATGGACCTGACAAGTAGTTTCTAACATTTTCTGTTTTTATTTACATTTCTTTTTAAATGCACCATGTAGCCTCAGGTGTAAGAAGAAATTTTGCATAATACTTTTATTAGATGAAGGTATTCTGGAGAAGATCATGTTACATGTTTTAATGTTCGTTGCACTATGTAACTTTTTAAAGACTTCACAATTGATGTGCTTTCTTTGAGTAGTAACATTTATTGCCTGAAATTGAATATTCTTCTATTTGCTGGTCATATTGGAATATTCTACAGCTCTTTCTGTTTACAGCAGACAATGCAAACAGAGAGCAAATTACTTCTAATCATGACAGATAAATTACTTGCAAAAGGCACCAGAATAAATGTGATGAATAACTAAGGGAACTGAGCATAGAAACTGAATGCTGAAATGTCGAGACATTTTGCTCTCAAAGCTATTGTTGGTGACTTGAATTATGCCAATGGAATTTGACTGTTAAACTGCAGGAGTCCTGCCAATTCTGATACCATTTCATCTCTACTGGTGGTCTTTCCTAATTCTGAGCTAGTCTAAGTTTGTCACTGTTCTACGGAGCTTGCCAATTTAGTGATTAAGTGCTTGGTAATGTTGCTACTGTATGCACTGATGTGAACGCAGTTGCATTTGAAAAATGTATGTGTGCAGTATTGTAGAATGGGATTTTTGGTGTCTGCACATTTTACCTGTAATGGTGATGAATTTCAGGTGTGGTGGCAGGTGAGCAATGGACTATTCACCGATGAAAACCTTAAATTTTAGAAACAATATTATTCTCTTTGGCTCATCATGGCAGTAATTCAAAATTGTGTATTTAATGTAAGGTTACACAACAACAGCATTAGTGTAGCCACTACATTCCAAAATAAAACTTTTAAAAGACCTTTTTTGCTGAATGGTATTTCTAAAATCTGAGCAACTTGTGTGTTGCAGGACCCCATCATAAATGCTTTTCCATGCAGAAAATATAAAACAATTGGCTTAATTATAACTGAGACATGATCTCAACCATTTCATCTACATGACAATGCTTGGACTGACATTTCATTACAGCTGCACAGTTGAGTGTCAGCATAACTTGTTCCTCCCATTAACTCATGTTCTGTTGCTTCGATTAAGTTGTAAGAATGTGAACATCTCCTGAGTCAATGCCACTCAGCTGTTGCTTTTCCACAGACAATCCTACAGAAGAAAAATAAAACATTAAATGGCATTCAAATTAAAGGTAACCTTAATATTTTGAATATTTTGGAGACTTCAATAAAAACTGTAATAGCATTTCAACTGGGCAGGCCCAGTTTTCAATGGAGATGAATCAATTTCACAAAACATCCCCTAATTCAGGGATAGTCTGCTCCGAATTAACCATCTCACTCAGTGGCTACACAATGACTAGATGGCAAAATGGAAAACCATTAACATTTGTATAATGGTTTTCCTCAGGTTGATGTAAAATTATATTTCTGAGAGACAACAGAGGGAGCTTTACTCTGCATCTAATCTTACTATACCTGACCAGCATGTCTGAAATTAAAAGTTGTTTTTCTCAAAATAAATATCCCTTACACTGATGTGAGCAAAATTTGAGGCAAGGAATTAGCAGAGATATATGACAGGTGTGCCATATCTACTCATTTTTGCATATGTAACAGTTTAAAGCAAATATGGGCCTAATCAAAGAGACCCTATCTTTAACTGAACAGTTATTATCTGTATATATTTGTGATTAGAAAGCACTACATTAGGTAAATAGTAAATTTATCAATATCTTTCTAGATTATGGTTTACCAGAAATCCAATGTCAACCTTTCATTCTGGTTCACAAACCATGGATATATGAAGGAATAGCAGCCATCTTCTGCACTAATCTATTTGAATTTACTGTGATTGTATATAGAGCAACACTGCACAGTCTTAGCAACTTAATAAACTAGAACACAATGGAGTTGAAGTTATATGAAGTAGTATTGGGAACCTCTGGAATTTGCCATCTTATTATAAAGTAGGAAAAGTTTATTGAAGAACATATTGTGCATCTGCAAAACAATTTATTTGTTTAAGTTAATTTTTCTGAAAAATAGATGTGCAAAATCTTTATATAATAAGAAGCAAGCAACAGGTATGGATAATTTTGACCATAACCTGTTTGGTAAAGAACATTTTATGCCACTGCATGTAGCTTTTTTATGTTTAAGGATTATCAAGTACATGTTCATTATACTGCCCAGATATATTGATGATAGTAACAAATTACAAAATCATTTTTGTTACTGTGTGCAGTTTCTTTCATTAATGTAGCTTACAGAAATATCTAACTGTTTACCCTCAAAAATACGTTGTTAGATGTTGCTGTTGCTATTCTTTTACCTAAGTAAGCAGTTTTACAAAGGAAATATCTACCAGCAGTATGGTGCCCAGTTGCAGTACTTCCTACAACATGTTCCTGAGCCAGGCATGAGTGTGCACTCCAAGTGTAGAGAAGTTTAGGATTAGTTGAAAAGTGTGAAGTAGTTTTTCTTTAACTACAGTTGATCTAGACAGGCTAAGAAGAGATGTAACATCCCAATTAACCACCACCTCATGAACTTAACTTCAGAAAGAATGCTTTGACTCTGCACTTGTCAGTGCTGGTTATGGTCAACATTCAGTTCAGCAGTACTGTGCCACTGATGAGCATATCAAGTAGGACACCCATGTTTCTGCCAGTTTTTCCAGTCTCCCCCTTTGCAAATTCTTCCATCTGTTTGTAGCATTGTAGTATATTAACTGAGAAATAGGGCATTTCTTACAACTAAGGAAGATATATCCTAGCAACTCAGAGACTTAGGATTTTCTTACTGTGCATGAAACATTTTTACACCAAGAACACTCAGCCAAAGATGTGGTTGTAAAGTCAGCTTATTTTAATTGCTTTTTAATCCTGAAATTCTAGTGTTTGAAAATAAATTTAAGATATTGCTTTGTCATAGTGACCAATTTAGCATGAATATCTGCTTTAGAACTAGCAACAAAAGTTGTACTTATACACTTGACTTACCAGTATCAAATAACCAGTTGTTTTACAGTTAGGAAAGAATGATAATATAGCTTTTAAATGTTTTAAATAGGTTATTAAAAGTTCCCATTCATTGTACTATAGTTGTACTGCAATATATAGTCTCCTTCCGTGGTTTCAGACTCTTGCTAAAGTTTAACTTGTATAATTAAAAGTTTTTCATTTTACTTTTACTTAACCTATTCAGTGCCAAAACTGACAACTACTTATTGTGAGCATTTCTCTAATCTATTTAGATGCGCCGCCCTTAGATTATTTATAGTACATATAAGTCCATTTCTTAACTTTATTATTGTTTGGATTAGAGTAATATATAAAAATAAGTTTGAACTAGTATGCTTTATAATTTGTCATATCCTAGTTGCTTTTTAATGAAATGCACGGTTTATGAACTAGAAATAAAGATTGGAGCACTGCATTAACAAAAGTTGGGAGGGTATATGGAACTTCTGAGCTTAACACAGCAAAACGCTGCCGAGCTTAGCACGCATTTTTATCTGAGAACATTCTTTAAGTATTATTTATATTCTCCATCATGCAATATCTCAATCTTTTATTATGATAAAATATTCTATACTTTGAGTTGTATTTGCTTTTATGGAAATAGTCCTGATATTTAACTGCTGATATCAGAGCTTCACTGTTCCAACATTGTCACTTTTTCACGTGTAAGTTATCCCTCGATTAGAAATGTAAGGCCACATGCATCATATGAAGGTATACCATGTATCTTGTTTACAGTTCCAGTTCGAAGAAACTATGTTGATGATATATTTGCCTTGAACTAATGCCTGCATCCATTCATAACAGGCTACAAAATCCAATTGCACTGAGAAAATCATCCCTCAAGTTAACATTTTCCATAGGAATTCTGACCTTTTAGAAATATATGAAGGTTACAGCTTGCCTATGGTCTTTCAACCATTAAAATAGTGAAAAACTGAGAAGCTTGTGCCAAAATTTCCAATGCTCTTCCAGTGGCCAAGGCTATTTACTAGTCACACAGATTTATAAATGTTGGCCCTCAGAAAACCTCAAATGGTACAATGTAAGCAATAATTCTAATTACTGCTTACATTGGCCAGAATCATGATTCTTTAGTATCCCATTAATGTGGTCTTATAACTACAAACTTTCACCATGGCTGATCCAAGTACATAGTTGTAGTAAAAATTGGAATCATATTTACAGATGAGAACTGTTGAACAGCATTGTACTATATTCAGATTAACACCAAAAATGTTTAAAAATTAATTTTTTGGTCATGATTGTACAATACAGAAAATAATTTTTTAAATCGGGAAATCAAAGAAATAAGATTTAAGCTGCCGTTCTCTTGGAGTAAAGCTCATATAAAGCTTTGAAAAACAGTATTTTCCATCATAGAAGATTACTTTCAAATAGGAACTTTAGAGAATGCTACACACATTGGTTCTGAAGGAGGTAATTTTAAAAGTAAGTTAGTTTGCAACAATTACAAACTGAACTCCTACTTGGATAGTTTATAAAATTGAAGATTTGAAGACCAATCACATTCTTATTATCACTGTTATCATCAATTAATATTTAGCAAACTGTTAGGACTTCCATTGGGAAACAAAATTTTGTAATATTGAAAGTCAGTTGGCTGTCCATGCTTTGCGAATAAATATTTGGTTAATAACATAGATGAGTAAACTTTGATAATCCAGTTTGTTGATGGTCCTGAAAATAGTTGTGTTACGCTGTGAGATTTGATGTGTGATCAGATTCTCACATCAACCATCCCATTTTCAAATATTTAGGCTGGAAATGGTCATTCATGGCATCAAGCTGAAGGGTTTTGTTCTTCTGTGGTTTGGAAGGATAATTTGTGACTGAATTCACATATGCTTGTTTTTATTAGCTTTCCTGGCAGCATTCGCAGAGGTTAATGAGGTAATTTTATTTAGCTGTCCCATAAGCTGAAGAAAATAGAGACCTTAGAAATAACTAGGTCACATTGTCCTCAACTCACAGAGCCAGAAAAAATGGTTCTCATTTTGGTTTAAACTTTGACATATGAATCATTTAGTTCCGAGGATGTATAATAAGGACCTATTAATGAAGTTAGGTTTAAGCTTTCATAGTGAGAAACTTCACTTAACCGTTTGTTGAAAATGCATTTACATCAAGACAATCATCAAAGATTCAGCCAAAGACTATTAAGGTTATTGACTTGAGCCTTCATCATGGTTATGCTCATCATTTGCCTTTAAAATTAACTGTTCAATCCAAGTAAAACAATTTATATCTTATTATGATCATGTTACTTTTAATGCAATGTGCCTTAATGTTCATAAGTCTTTTATGTGGCACCTAACATGGCTTCAGGGAGGGGAAAAAGCAGCTAGGCTTTCCAGTTCTGCTTATTATTCCATTATGTGCAATATGAGTACAACAGATCATAGCAAAACTAGGTTTAACTTCAAAACTTTACCACATCAAGAATCCAGAAGGTGCTTATACTGTAGACCCATATGTGGATGGTCATTTGCCAAGGCTGAAAAGGTTGCCATTCTCCCAACGTGAGTAAGTCTTTAGAACTGATGAGAAATTTGAGGGCAAAAGTATATCTGGAACTTCTGGCTTGTCAAAATGTCATAATGCAATCCCGAAAACATTATTCTAAATAATATAGTATACATGAGCGGGGACTTTTATAGCCTTAAAATCTCACAGACGGAAAGCTGCATAGTGAAAATAATTGAGAATGAGCCATGAGCAGTTGGAATCTACTTGATTCCACTGATTAACTAAAAGAAAATTATCTTCCTGCAATTTCATAAGATGGAGCAGGTTGCTTACTAATTAAAGCAGCAGGACCAAGTAAAAGATCCACCTTCGTCCTCGAATGTATATCTGAAATCTGCTTTTTTATAAACTTATGCACAATAGGCAGGTTTTATAATCTGCATTAAATTTTCATTTTCTTTCAGTGGTTAAATGAAGAAATCCAGTAGATTTCTTACTTAATATTGTGCCACCTTCTGCTTATTTGAATGCTGCAGTTGAAGAAAATAGCAATTTTTGAAAATGAGCCATAATTTGTTGCTCTGGCAAAGGCCATTGAATTGGACTGTCCATGCACATTAAATTTTAAAAATATTTTTGAGGCAACTTTCTGAATTGTACCATTATAAATTCATATTAAGGGAAAGAGAACATCTAGAAATTGGTAAATAGGCCAAACAACTCTTTGTTACTGTTACCCATCAAAGTGAAAGTTTGTGAATTATATGTGTATTATTCCTGAAAATTATGTATAAGTTTGAATATTAAATGTAGTACAGGATGAATAATAAAGAGGTGTGAAAGAAGGGAAAATAGTGCCAAAATTTTATGTAAATTCTTAAAAATCTCCAACAGCCATTAAAACCTGAGATTCCATACATATTATAATTCATTTTCAGTGCCAGTAGAGAGGATAACAGTAATTGACATTTATTGCATCGGGCTGAAATGAATAAATGAAATTTTTTGCTGTGAGTTTAGTTCACGACTTCATGCTGATCATCCGTATTTCAGTTTACTGCTGGTTCTTAACCGTTTTTTTAATTCTGATTCTTTTGGATCTGTGCAAATAGGTTCAGATAAGCTCAGCATTTTAATGAAAAACCATTGAGATTCTGTTTTGGTAAATCTAATGGCCAAGTAGCACATCTAGGGAACAAACTTTTGAGATTTTTGTATACAACCACATACTTGTTCTAAACCATGTGTGCTTAAGTAAGAGCGAATCTCATTCGTAATTTAACAGCAAATCATGAGCCATTGTGTTTTAGGCTGAAGGTCAGAAATTTAATGCAACCATTGGAGGCAGATAATTTGAAGCTTCTTTTTTACACAAAGTTCAACTTTTATCAATCTTGCTTGAATAAAAAAGTTGTAAGTTTCTGGAACCCAGTTAGATTTTGAATTGTCTGAACATCAGAGTTAATTAGCTGCTGAAGTAGATACTGTTATTACACAGTAATTTGCCACAGTGCAGTATTTTAAGACAAAATGGTATCTCCAACATATTCTGCGTCTATTAGAAATTTGTCACATGAACTAACCTTAATGATGACAAAACTCTTAGCTATTATTTATATTAATATATTAGTCTCCAGTACTACTGCTTCACAGAGCCAGGGACTCAGGTTTGCTTCTGCCCTTGGACAAGTGTCTGTATGGAGTTTGCACATTCTCCCTGTGTCTGCACACATTTCCTGTGGGTGCTCTGGTTTTCTCCCAAAGATGTGCAGGTTAGGTGGTTTGGCCATGCTAAATTGCACATAGTGCCCAGCACTGTGTAGGTTAGGAAGATTAGTCGTGGCAAATGTAGGATTACAGGGGGTAAGGTTAGGTAGAGATTGGTCTGGGTGGGATGCTCTTTGAAAGTCCATGCGTACTTGATGGGCCAAATGGCCTGCTTCCACACTGTAGGAATTCTATAATCTATGATTACGTGCTACGTACAGATGTAAAGTCAGTTTTGTTTCCTAAGTTCACAAGGCCTGAAGTAATTTTCTATAATCTTGATCATGCAACATGGAGTTGACCACATATATTACCTTTTATAAAAGCCTGCAGACAGTTCTCTGATATCAAGGGTTTTTAAATGCTTTGTTTTGCAAGCATGCTTAAGTATATTATTGTTCTTCTGTGTGCTATCACAGGTATGTAGTTTTGCTGCCAATGTTTGAAACACATGCCTGTATCATCTCTTTAGTACAGTCATCTTCCCCACTTCCTATGAACTGCAACCACCATCATATGACATGTTTTTTAATGGGAAGAAAAGTTGTGAAAGGATGTAGTCGTGGTACATATTTTCAGAATAAGTTAATTGCAATGCGAGGTATCTCTGTTGACGAATTATGATTTAAAATGGGAATTTCAGATTTTAATCTCAGATTTTGTATTTCCACCATATTCATTTTGTTTTGTTTTGTGCTCAAGTGGTGAAAAAATGTTGTAAACAATACTTAGAGGAGCAATGAAATAAGTGATGTGGGATTTTTTTTTATTCTGCCTGTTTACAATTGAAAAAGGGAATTCATTAATCTACTTGAAAAAATATATTTGAGATTGCAGTCAGGCAGTGTATGAAGATTCTGTTGGAATAGGTCATCTGTGCTTCAATTTAGTGCTGGTTATTTGCCCTTTTTTTTATTCTGACTCTTGGATATGTGCTGGTGGTTTCAGATAAACTGCACCATTGTATCTGCAAAAACTACTGATTGTGTAATTTGCTGTGTTTTTGATGTCTGTAAAATGTTAATGTCTAATATACATAATGAATATTGACCTTTATTCATATTCCTATAAAAAAGAAAATCCAGATTATTATAGCTAAACTAACAAGACTTTTAAAAAGCCTCTAGTGCAACATATTGCAGATAAATGACCATGTAATAATATGTTTAATGGTTCTCAGTTTTTAGCACTTTGTAATAACAATTTTATCCTGTATAGATATTTACCTCATTAAATTAAAAAAAATAAACTCTGGCTCTCATTTCATACTGATGCAGTCCATTATTTATATTTCCATTTCCAGGAATGTCTTGGTTTTTTTAACTAGGAACTTATCAAGTGGCTGTAGTTAAATTCACAGTGCTTGAAGAGAGCTGGGGATCGAAGACCAGGAAATGTATTCTTTGTCGAACTAGTAATTGTTCAATCATTAATTTCAATATAAATGATATTCGTATGAAGAAAGTTAGCAAAATACGTCAAAGTGTAAGCAGTCATAACCCGAAATTTGGATATGATCACAACTACCTGAAATTAAATAAACGTATGGATCGTACGAAGCACTGTAATTGCCAGTTTTGTCTCATGTTTTAATTCCCATGAAGTTAAGTGACTGCTTAAACGCATTTTACAGTTAGTGTATAGACATGGATCTAATTTTAGACAAATGCTGCTTTTTCTTTGTTTCTTGATTTATCCAATTTTCTTTCTCAGATGTGCTAATTCTGTGAGATGTGACTATCACCTGGTACCTCAGTCAAGTGGCTTGTTTTCACATGAGCTTAGACAGTAAGTGCCTCAAAGCTATGTTAACCAATGGACAGCATTACATCAAAGTAAATTGTGTTGCTTACCCTTCACAGGGGCATTTCCCAAGACAGCTAGTGATTGGTTGTGGGAACACACTTAAATTTCCTTCCTAAACCTTTGCAACCCTGGACATGGAATACTGAGCCAATAATAATTCTCTATCGCTGACCTGGATGAGATTAATTGAATTTGGGATTTTCCTGATTTTTATAGTTCTAGCACAATTTAGTCACTCTGGATCAGAATTCAGAAAGAGGAATAAACAAAACAAAGAGTTTATTTCTCATGGTAATCGCTCACTGTTGAGGTGAATCTTTGAACACAGTCTTTTTACGGGAGGTAGATTTAAAATTTTAGGACAGTATTTATTTTTCATTTTTCAGTTTTTGTTTTAAAATGAGCATTTGCATTTAAAGATACAAATATTTTCACACTGGGTCCTGATAGAAATTAGAGCACAAAAAAAGGCGACTCAATTCATTCTGCCACTAACTGGCTCTTCATTTAAAGCTACCTACTCAAATCCTACTTCCTTGCTCATTGTTTTAATACAAATTTTTCCATGTTTTTAACTAATGTACTGTATCACATTGTTAGTCTGCCCAAATACTCCCTTGTGTTAGATATTATAATTGCTCACACCCGGCAAAGCCATAACTGTCGATGACTTTTTGAGTCCTTGTTCCTCGTTTGTGGTGATCTAATATTTAAGCTTTAATGCTAGTGGCAGTTAAACTGAGCACAACTGATAAATGTCATCTAAAATACTTTATCTCAGAAAACAGCTGGTAAGGAACGGCTGCTCTGTCAAACCAGTCTCATCGGCACAGTGCAAAGATCTGTTGCACAACTATGAAGGTATTTTCAGGACATTGCTGCTCTTGGTTTAACAAGGATAGTCCATTTCAGCGTCTGGTCAATAATGTCCTCAGAATCTTAATAGTGGACTGGCTATGGTGCCATTGAAGTTCAAGAGAAATTAGCTTGGTTTGTCTTACGTGAGGTGATTATTATCTTAATGAATTTCTCATATTACCTGCAAGTATCAGCCCAGTCCCAAATATTACCCACATCCTACTTGTAAGCTGGCATGCACAGCTTCGCTAGCAAAAAGGTTTTAGAATGAAGATAAGGTCTCAGGAATCATCAGTAAATAATCTTATTCCTGACCCTATACTAGAGGCAGAGCTACTGATGTAACAGCTAAAGGTGATCAGGTTGAGGAACTGTTGCAGGAAAATTCTGAAGGATTGTGGTATTGTTTAATTCTACTATGAATGTCAGCAGTAATAATTGGTAATGAGCTGTCAGTTTCCATATGTAAATGGCATAGTGAAGAATTATAATAAAATGGGGCTTCATAAATGTCTATCTTTATCCTCAACTGAGGATTCCCTGCTACGTGGTTGACAGGGCCTTTAGTCATGTCTGACCCATCTCCAGTACTTCTGCCCTCACATCTTCCCTCCCACCCTCACCTCTTCCCTCCCACAGCAATGTTAGGGTTCCACCCCCTCCCCCCCCCGGCCCCCGCCGGCCCTCATTTACCACCTCACCAGCCTCTACATTCCAAAGGATTGTGAGCCGCCATTTCTGTCACTTTCAGTGGCGTGCCACAACCAGACGCATACTCCTCTCCCCTCCTTTGTCAGCATTTCACAGGGATCAATCCCTCTAGGACATCCGTGTCAACATTTCTGTCACAGGCCAGCTGGAGTGTTCTTATGCTAGCTCAAAGAACAGCATCTCATTTTCCACTTGAGGACCCTGGAGCCTCGAGGACTCAACGTTGAGTTCAGTAACTTTAGAGTTTGTTCCACCCCACCATGATTTTTATCCACACCCACACCTTGACCCTCTCATTATGTGGGTTGCTTTTAACATAGCCAGCCCATTCTCTCCTACTCCAAGATCTCATTTTCATTGATAAGCTTCTTTTCTGTCCTGTCCTCCTATAAGTAACCCCTTATCTGCCTAGACTTTCACATATCTCTCTCTATCCACTCACTTTCCAATAAGCATGTCCCCACCCCCACCACACCACTACCTCATCTTCAGTATAAATACCACTTTTTCCAGCTGCTATCAGTTTATGAAGCATCACTGGAACTCACAGCATTAACTCCGCTTTCTCTCCACAGATGCTACCAGACCTGTTGAATTTTGCCAGCAATTTCTGTTTTTCTTTCAGTCATTGATTTACTATCAGAATGGCTTTCACTTTTGATTTTTTCAGTGGCACTGAAGGAATGGCAATATATTTCAGTCGGGGAGATAAGTGACTTGGATAGAAGCTTGCAGTTTTCCATGTTGCCATGTATCTACAGTGCTTGCGCTTCTAGATGGTTGAAGTTGCAGGTTTGAAAGACCCTTTTTAAGGATCTTTGGTGAATTTCTGCAGTGCTGCTACAGTGAGTTAGTGTTAGAGAGAGTGAATCTTTTTGGACTTTTTTCCAAACAAATAGCTATTTTTGTCCTGGCTGGTGTCACGTTTCCCCAGTGTTGTTTGAGCTGCACTTATCCAGACAAGTGGAGAGTATTCTATCACACTCATTATGCTTTATAGATGGTGGACAGGCTTTGGGGAGTCAGAGAGTGAGTTATTGCTGTGGGATTCCTTGCCTCTGATCTTCTCTTGTAGCCACAGTGTTTACATGGTGAGTACAATTCGGATTCTGGTCAATGATAGGTCTCAGAATGTTGCAAGTGAAGGATTTGGCAATATCCTGTGTTATAGCTTCACCAGGTTGACACCTGCTTTTTAGGTATGCCTGCTGTTGTTTCTGGCCAACCCTCCTGCACTTATTAAGCTAGTATTGATCTCGTGGCTTGATGTTAATGGTGGAATGGGGGATCCCAAGAGGTTGTAGATTGTGTTTCAGTATCATTTTGCTTTTGAGGGCATAGAGGCCCAGGCTTGAGTTGTTTGTACTGTTTAACATGTATTCCATTTAACTCAGTTGTAATGCCACAAAGCATGATGGAGTGCCTCCTCAGTGTGAAGACAGAATGTTGACTCTATGATGATTGTGCAATGATCATTCTTACTGATACTGTAATGGACTGATGCATCTGAGGGGAGGTAAATTGGTAAGGATGAGGTCAAGTCTGTTTTCCCTCTGTTGATTTTCTCACCACCTGCCACAGACTCAGTCTAGCAGCAATGTCCTTTTAAACTCAATTAGTTGTGTTGCTGCTGAGTCACACCTGGTGGTTGACATTGACATCCCCCACCCAGAGTACTGTTATGAAGATGTGGGTGTACTTTAAGAGAGTTAAAAGCAGCAGAACTACTGGAGACAGCACCAAGTGTACTCAAAAAGGAAACAATGTAACACTGGGTTGAACAACTTGATTAGTTCATTGCTTGGAGATAAGAACAAATTTGAATTCGGCCAATCATTTTAAATTATACTCAAACACATCAAACTCCAATCAAGTTTGAATTGAGTATATTGACAATCTTAAAAGCCAATGATGCAATCCAATGCTCTGGAGTATAAGACTGGAGAACATTCAACAGTTGAGAGGAGAATTGCCAAGCTTAGCATGTCAACAACTTGAAAAAACATCTCTCTTAAAAATACCCTTTCGATCAGTAATCTATAACGTAGAAATTCCTAACAAGGAGAAAAGACACAAGCAGATCCGATGACAAGAACCTACAGCTGCCTGGTTTTGAGATAAGAGGTGTTGTTTTGTAAATTTTAATTGGGACTTTTATCAGACTAGTATTATGGAAGGAAAAATGAAAAATAGATTAGAGAAAAAGATTGTAAATAGTGGTTAGTTAATTATTCTCTGTTATACTTTAAGAAATAAAGTTGTTAATTTTTACTTTACATAGTTCTTGGCCACCCAAATTTTGACAGATTACTCCACGGGATAAATCTTTTCTGTGCTGTTGGTTTTAAATTAAGGAGGAGAGTTTACCCCATGTCATTACAGCTCATTCTGTGCCCTTGTCAGCATTAGTACTTTCTCCAAGTAGTGCTTACTGTGGAGGAGCATTGACTCATCAGCCAAAGAGGAGCAAGTGTATGGTGCATGGTAATATGCAGGGGCTTTCCTTGCCCATGTTTAACCTGATACCATAGAGTTCCAAGACTAATGTTGAAGTGGCGAGGGTAACTCCCTCCCAACTGCAGACCATTATGCTGCCACCTCTGCTGGGTCTGATCAGCCCATGGAATAGAATAGACCCAGGAATGGTGTTGTTGTTGTCGGAGTCATCTGTGAAGGATGCTTCCATGAGGGCTGTTGCTTGTCTATGAATCAACTCTTCTAGTTTTGATATTAGCCCTGAGTTGTTAGTAAGGAGGAATTTCTGCTTTGTCTGTTGATGCAGCAGAGTCAAGGTTTTATTTATGTAGTTGATAAGATATAACTAGTGGATTTCAGGCCTCAACTATTTATGACCTATATTAATAATTTGAATATGGGAATAGAAAGTACAACAGCTAGATTTGCAGTTGACTTAAAATAGGTCAATGAAGGAATTGCAATGAAGGAATAAGAAATTTTAAAATGAATATGGGTAGGTTAGATGAATGGGCCAAAATTTGTAAGATGAAATTTAACATGGAATAGTATGAGGTTAACTATTTTGGTCAAAGGCTAAGAAAGGCAACTTACTATTTGAATGTGGAGAAACTTGAGAGTTTTTCAACACAGGAATCTGAGTATTCTTGTGCATATCACAGAGAACTAGCATGCAGGTACAGTGGGTAGTAAGTTAAGCAAATAGAATTTTAGCATTTATTGCTAAAAGAACAGATTATAAAAGGAGGATGTGTTGTTTCAATTGTACAAGGCAGTAGTGAGGCCACAGCTGGAGTATTGCATACAATTTTGGGCCCTTGAGGAGGGATGTAGTTTCTTTGGAGGCAGTTCAGAGAGGATTCAATAGATTCTTTCCAGCAATTAGGGGTGTGTCCTATAAAGATAGCTTGAGCAGTTTAGCCCTGTCTGGAGTTTAGAACAATGAGAGGAGAGCCTAACTGAGGAACATAAAATGCTGAAGGGAATTGACAAAATAGACAAAACATGGATGTTCCTACATGTGGTGAAATCGAGATTGAGATTTTAGGATAAAAGGATAAGATTTAAAATAGAAATGAGTAGAAATTACTTCTTTCAAAGGGTCATGAAACTGTGGAATTCACTATCCCAGAATGTGGTGGATGCTGGGACATTGAGTAGATTTAAGGAGGAGGTGGCCATGTTTTTAATAATAGTTTGAAGGGTCATGGAGAGATGGCAGGAAAATGGAGGTGAGGCTGAGTTGAAATCAGCCTTGGTTGTATTGATTGGTGAAATAGGTTTCAGGAGCTGAATTGCCTATTCCTGCTCCTAATTCTTATGACAGAGCCGTATTAGGCTAGGCAAAAGTGAGTACTGCAGAGGCTGGAGACTAGAGTCGAGAGTCTGGTGCTGGAAATGCACAGCAGGTCCAGCGGCATCCAATGAGCAGGAGAATCGCATTTTGGGTATAAGGCCTTCATCAGAAATGAGCAAGGGATCTGGATATCCTTGTTGATAGGATGTTTACCAGCCTAATTCCTGGGATGGAAGATTTGCCATATGAAGAGAAGTTGGCTTGAGTGGGCCTGTACTCACTGGAGTTCAGAAAAATGAGAGGGGCTCTCACTGAAACCTGTAAAATTTTGATGGGGCGAGAGAGACCAGATGCAGGGATGGTGTTTCTATTGGCTGAGATATCCAGAACAAGAAGTCACAGTCTCAAGATATGCAGTAGGCCATTTCATGCTAAGATGAGAAATTTCTTCACTTAGACGGTAAACCTGTGGAAGTCTCTATCACAGAAAATAATACCACTGGTGTCACTGAATATATTTAAAAAAGAAATAGATTTCTAATTGCCAAAGGTGTCTAGGGGTATGAGGAGATTGTGGGGGTTAATCAGGTTGAGTGGCAGAGGCTTTGACAGGCTACTAATTTCTGTTTGTCATGCTTATTGGAAGTGAGGTTGTGTACTGCAGTGGAAAGAAATGTTAAAAAGGATATTTGTAGTAAAAATAAAGAAAAAATGCACTTATGTAGTGCCTTTCACATTCAACAAAAGTCTCAAAGTGCTTCACAGCCATCAGAAATCCTTTAAATGTGTAATCCCTGTTATAATACAGGAAACCTGGTAGCTGATTTCTACACAGCAAACTCATACAAACAGCAATGTGCTAATAACCAGATAAACTAGCCGAGAAATAGATCAACCATAGTAAGCAAAGGACCTCTTGTCCCATAGACAATAAGAGTTAGAATTACCCTTGACATTGCCGTCCCTTGATTTTATTTTGTATAGGCGTGTCAGCTCACTGTTGTATGAGCTACTACTCATGATGAACTTTCCCACTAACCCTAACCCAACTTGTTGTCCTGTTTAAGTGTCGGCAACTGCAGGGTACTTAGTCTATTAGAGGAAAACGACTTCCTGGGCTAACTCGAAGAATCTCTTGTAGTTGAACAGTTATAGTTTATGTGTTGCTGGAAAAGCGCAGCAGGTCAGGCAGCATCCGAGGAACAGGAGAATCGACGTTTCGGGCATAAGCCCTTCTTCAGGAATGAGGAAAGTGTGTCCAGCAGGCTAAGATAAAAGGTAGGGAGGAGGGACTTGGGGGAGGGGCGTTGGAATTGCGATAGGTGGAGGGAGGTCAAGGTGAGGGTGATAGGCCGGAGTGGGGTGGGGGCGGAGAGGTCAAGAAGAAGATTGCAGATTAGGAAGGCGGTGCTGAGTTCGAGGGATTTGACTGAGACAAGGTGGGGGGAGGGGAAATGAGGAAACTGGAGAAATCGGAGTTCATCCCTTGTGGTTAGAGGGTTCCCAGGCAGAAGATGAGGCGCTCTTCCTCCAACCGTTGTGTTGCAATGGTCTGGGGATGGAGGACTATACCTCCTCCCACCCTTCCCCCTGTAAAAACGCCATCCCATATTCCCAATTCCTTCGTCTTCGCCGCATCTGCTCCCAGGAGGACCAGTTCCAAAACCGTACAACCCAGATGGCCTCCTTCTTCAAGGACTGCAATTTCCCGCCAGATGTAGTTGACGATGCCCTCCACCGCATCTCTTCCACTTCCTGCTCCTCTGCCCTTGAGCCCCGCCCCTCCAACCGCCACCAGGACAGAACCCCACTGGTCCTCACCTACCACCCCACCAATCTCCATGTACAACGTATCATCCGCCGTCATTTTGGGCTTGGAAGACTGTTCTTGGTGTAATCGATCAAAAATAAGTCATAATCTTGATCACATTCTTCGAACATCTTAACTACATCATTTGCTGCAGTTGCCCCAGTTTTTGCAATCAAACTCTATCAACCATTCATTAGCATGTGCCAATGCCATTGTAATACTGACCACTCCTCTCCCGTTTACCTACAATATAACACTGTTACTTCTCAAATTTCAAGCCAATTTAATCTCAATTCACGTTAATCCAACGTTTGATTCAACTGTTAGATTTTGGGAGTTCAGGATAATGGTTATTTAATATAAGTAGTTGACCATTGATAAGGAATTTTCAGATAGTTTATTAAATTTGACTACAAGCAACAATTACATGTGATGCATTAGTCAATTAGACAAGAAAAAGTATATGACCTGTGACAATTGAGAAAGGTTCACTGCTACCTGAGAATGATCTGGCATATGGTGGAGTGTGTTGACCTCATTAAAGCTGTGAAGGGATCCTGTTCTGTAGCTGAAATGTTAGGAAACTCTTCCCGGGGCCTGCCTTCTCCTCTTCTGATCTATCTCCCATCTGAAGAAAAATGCCACCTCAAGTGCACTACCACCTGATGCAGACTGTCCCTTAACTCTGAATATTTGTGGATAAACAATCTGTTTCTTAACGCAGGTCATTTACTCTATGTCCATCAAATATTTAAATTCTTCTAACCAATGGATGTGGGACAACTACTCATGATGTTAGTATAATGTCCACTCCCAGCTGAAGGTCAGTTTACATTATGTAAAAACACGGTCTTCTGTTTCTCCTAAATAACATGAGACACTCAAGTTGGTGGTCTAGTAGCCTTAATAACCATATTCTTTAATGTGCCTATTGTCCATGCTTGTTAAAGATTGTTTATTTTGCTAGTATAGATAGACATTGTCTCAGTTAAACTATAAAAAATTGCAAAACGAGTATAGGAAAATTAGGGTCCCAATTTCAAAGAATGATGCCTGTTTGTTCTGACAGCAACACTTATAGGATCGGACCTGTAAATAATTTTTAATTTCCATTGCCCTTCTCTTTCCCAAATTTCAAGTGGTCTAACAAAGATGTTAAGATTTTCTCATAGAGGCAGAGGCTGTTTTCTCACTGCTGCATTCTAATTCGGGACTGCCCTCACAGACCATTACCTCTCAATGCAGCTCATGCAAAATGCAGTTTCTTAATTCTCATTCCACTCTCTTGTTGCAATGTATCCCTTAGAGGTCAGAAATGTTTTACCATCCTCTGGAGTATTTTTCCTTGTTGAGGATAGCTATGACAGTGTCTTCTGTAAGGTTGTCGTGGTCATGGTTATGTTCGCCGAGCTGGGAACTTGATTTGCAGACGTTTTGCCCCCTGTCTATGTGCCATCTTCAATGCTTTGGAGCCTCCTGTGAAGCACTGTTGTACTGTGTCTTGTGGAATTTATTTGGTTCCATTCCTGCTGCTTCCGATTGTCGGTTCCGGTTGTTTGTTGTAGTGGCCGGTATATTGGGTCTAGGTCAAAGTGCTTGTTGATGGAGTCTGTGGCTGAGTGCCATGCTTCTCGAAATTCTCTGGCTGTCCTATGTTTGGCTTGTCTTATGATAGTTGTACTGTTCCAGTCAAATTTGTGGTCCTTGTCTTCTGTGTATATAGCTGGTCATGGTGTTTAGTAGCTAGTTGGTGTTCATGGATGTGGATTGCTAGTTGTCTGCCTGTTTGTCCTATATAGTCTTTTGTGCAGTATTATTTTATAATATTATTACGATGGATGTTCTTATGATACTCCAGTATTAATCCCTTTCTGCCCTGCTTGGTCTAATGAGGTAGCAGAGTCTCATAGTTAACAAGAATTTGTTTGTTTGTTAGCAAATAATTATGGGTTATATTGATACAATAGACATTGTTAGCGACTTTGAGGCCAGCAGGATGTTAGTTTCTCCTTTGAGACTCCAGGCTGTTCTGTCCATGAGTCAATGTGACACCATCATACTGGATGGTACTTATGACACACTTTGTCATTAACCCTTTTGAGACTCCAGTCCAACAGATTTGCAGATGACATGAATTTGGGTCAGATGTTTCTCAGGGGCCCTCACGTTGTCTTGCCTCACTGCGGTTACATACTGCAAATCAAGCCTCACTATTTCCAAGTCATCCAAAAGTTTACACTACTTTCATCAAAGTATGCAAAGGCCCCAATTTACCTATCAGACAGACCCGGACTAACAGAAGCACAGACAAGGTTTCTGTATTGACTATTATTTATTCTAAATATAGAGGAACCTTCATTATCTGGCATTCAGTTATCCGAATTTCAAATTTTCCGAACAAGATCGCGAGGTCCCAATGCCTGGCTAAACTGTGTTATCCGGCATTCAATACTCGAGCATTCGATTAATCAAACAAAATACTCCCCACCCGTGGCCTTAGGATAATCGAGGTTCCTCTGTAAATAGATTGTAACCACAGGTAAACAGTTATGAACTGTCAACATGTAACTCTATTAGTTAAATTCTCATCCCCTTATAGCATCCTCTCTACACATGCACACAGCTATTAGATATTCTTTTAAAAAAACAGCAGTGTAATTGGAGAAGTGAAGAAAAAGTGTGAAGAAGTTCAGTGGCTCCAGACCTCATGGGTTCACAAAGATGACCATTTTGTTTGCCAGGACAACTTGTCCTTCAGTCTTCTCCAGGTAGTTCTCATCTCTTGGGAAAAAGCAGTTAATGTGCCAATTGCCTGTGCTAAGTCTCTTAGATACAGGTTAAATTAGGTACAACAAATTACAGAATTAGTGAGGGAAAATAAATTTTCTTCAGGCTTTACAGTTGGCTCAGGTATGATGTCCTAAAGGGTTGTCCCTGTGCTGTACTGTTCTATGTTCTTTAGGTATTCTATAACGAAGGCATGTAACAAAGTCAGTCCATTAACCATGAATGGTGGTGGGAGGGTCTTCATGTAATTTGGGATAGTCAGATTAGTAGATGATGCTAAGATAGACAGACAGATTTTTAATCAGTAAGGTGGAAAAGGCAAGAAAATGGAGATGAGGATCTATGATCTAATTGAATGGTAGAGCAGGTCCAGTGGGCTGAATGGCCTTGTTCTGCTCATACATCTTATGGTCTAATTCAATCACTTTTTATTCTAGCGATTTGTCATTTATATAAATGATTTGGATGTGAATATAGGAGGTATGTTTGGTAAGTTTTCAGATGACCCCAAAATTGGTGGTGTAGTGGACAGTGAAGGTTACTTAAGAGTACAACTAGACCTTAATCAATTGGACCAATGGGCCAAGGAGTGGCATATGGAGTTTAATTTAGATAAATGTGAGGTGTTGCATTTTAGTAAGACAAACCAGGGCAGGACTTGTACACTTAATGGGAAGGCTGTGGGGAATGTGGTCTAACAAAGAGACCTAAAGGTGCAAGTGCATAGTTCCTTGAAAGTGGAGTTGCAGGTAGACAGGATAGTGAAGAAGGTATTTGGCACACTTGCTATCATTGGTCAGTACTTTGAGTATAGGAGTTGGGAGGTCATGTTGCAGTTGTACAGGTCATTGGTGAAGCCACTTTTTGGAATATTGCATTCAATTCTGGTCTCCCTAATATAGGATAGATATAGTTAAACTTGAAAGGGTTCAGAAAAGATTTACAAGGATGTTGCCAGGATTGGAGGGTTTAACCAATAGGGAGAGGTTGAATAGGCTGGAGCTTTTTTCCCTGGAGCATCAGAGGCTGAGGGGTAACTTTATAGAGGTTTATACAATCACAAAGGACATGGATAGGATGAACAGCCAAGGTCTTTTTCCCAGGGTAGGGGAATCCAAAATTAGAGACCATAGGTTAAGATGAGAGGGGAAAGATTTAAAATAGACCTGAGGGTTAACTTTTTCACACAGAAGGTGGTTTGTGTATGAAACGATTTGCCAGAGGAAGTGATGGAGGCGGGTACAATTACAACATGTGAAAGGCATCTGCTTGTGTATATAAATAAGAAGGGTTTAGAGGAATTTGGGGAAAATGCTGGCAAATGGGACTAGACCGGTTCAGGATATATGGTCAGCATGAAGGGTCTGTTTCTGTGCTGTATAACCCTTTGACTCTACAGCACCACGTACCTATGTATGTACATTAAGTCTCAGCAAAGTTAAAGCATGTGGAATAAAGGTAGCAGTAATAGCATTGGGAAAAAAAAAGAGTTGAATGTGTATCAGAAACATAGTAATGGTGAACGTTTGTTCGTGAGACCAGAGGAAGTTATGAGTACAGTTCTCTTGGGGTTAAATGGTTTTCTACATCAGTATTCCTGGCTTGGATCTTGCTGTTCAGGATAGAATTTCAATATCTTCAGATCACACAAAACATTGAAGTTCAGATTGTCGCTAAGATTGCACATATGCTAATTTAGATTTTGTTGCTCTTCTCTAAGGAAGGTTAAAAACAATGACTGCAGATGCTGGAAACCAGATTCTGGATCAGTGGTGCTGGAAGAGCACAGCAATTCAGGCAGCATCCGAGGACAGGCAAAATCGACGTTTCGGGCAAAAGCCCTTCATCAGGAAGGGCTTCCTGATGAAGGGCTTCATCAGGAAGCCCTTCCTGATGAAGGGCTTTTGCCCGAAACGTCGATTTTGCCTGTCCTCGGATGCTGCCTGAATTGCTGTGCTCTTCCAGCACCACTGATCCAGAATCTAAGGAAGGTTATACTTACATTGGCAGCAATTCAAAGAAGATTCATGAGGTTGATTACTGGGGAAACCATGTTTTCATAAGACTAAAGGTTGAGCAGGCTGTACATATTGAGCAGATGCTACTCTCTGGAGTTTAAATGAATGAGAGGTAATAACATTTTGAGGGGTCTTGCAGAGGAAGTGCTGAGAGGTTCCTTTACAGAAATAGAGAAATAGCATGAGAAACTAAAATTATTAAGTAGTTAAGTGTACTTTAGCACAATCTATATATTGACAATGATTTGAACTTTACCAACTTACTTTTCCTTCAATATTAAACTGACCTTTGACAAATTAAAATAATTTTAAATTGATGTAACTAATAATGAATATGTTGTAATTTTAACCCTGAGTTATGTCATTTTGCTCAATAAAGAGCCAATTTGAAGATTTCCCAGTATAAAGGATCCTGACACATTGTATTTTATGAATGACATTAATCACAACATTGCATTTATCAATACAAATGCAGATGATACATGTAATTAGATGGCAAGGCTTGCCCTGGTAATAAGCTTTAAATGATTTGAGAGTGGATCCTCTTCCAAGGGTAAGAACCATTTCATTTTAGAGGGAAAAACAATTATTCAGATTAGTCCAAACTAATGCAGCAAACTGGTAACCAGCAACTCAACACTGTCTTTGAATTATAATCTTGTTAACTAGATCATCACTGGAAAGAATATTTATTGCCCATCCCTGGTTGCCCTTGAGATGGTTCTACTGAGCTGCTTTCCTGATTGATGTGGTCGATGTGCTGTAGGTAGACCCAAAATACCGTCAGGGTATTCAAGGATTTTGACCCGGTGACACTGAAGGAGCAGTGATGTATTTCCAAGTCCGGATGGTGGGTACTATACTCCCTCAAATGAAGCCTTGATATCAAGTATAATCACTGTCACTTTACCTCTGGAATTCAGCTCTTATGTCCATATTTGAATCAAGGTAGTAATGAGGTCAGGGACTTAGTGGCCCTGGCAGAACCCAAACTAAGCACCAGTGAGCAGGTGCTGCTTGATAGCACTGGTGATGACACCTTCCATCACTTTACTGATGATCGAAAGGACACTGATGGGGCAGTAATTGGCTGGGTTGGATTTGTCCTCCTTTTGTATAGGATCTACCTGGGCAATTTTCCACATTGTTGCATGGATGCCAGTGTTGAAGCTATACTGGAACAGCGTGGCTAGGCATACAGCAAGTTCTGAAGCAACAGTCTTTAGTACTACTGCTAAAATATTGTCAGTGACCTTTGCCTTTGCATTATCCAGGCCGCCAACTGTTACTTGATATCACATGAAGTGCATTAGATCTGCAGAAGACAAATGTGTGACACATGATTACTGCAGGAGGCCAAGGTGGATCATCCAATCGGCACTTATTGATGAAAAGTATTATTACTTCCTTATCTCTTGTGCTGGGTTCCCCATCATTGAAGATGGGGATATTTAAGGAACCTTCTCCTTTGGTGAATTGTTTAATTTTTCACCATTAACAACAGGATATGGCAGGATTGCAGAGCATAGATCTGATTTGTTGGTTGTGGAATCTCTTCGCCTTGCCTATCAGTTTGTCCTTCTGCCATTTGGCACACAAGTAGTCCTGTTTCGTAGCTTCACAAGATTTACATCTCATATTTTTAGTATGCCTTGAACTCTGACCTGCCCTCCAGCACTCTTCATTGAACCAGGGTTGATCCCCTGGCTCAATAGTAATGGTAGAATAGGGGATATTTCACAGCCATGTGGTTTCAGATCAAATTGGAGCAGCTGGTGGCCCAATCCTGTCTTGAGTTACTGGATTTGTTTGAAGTCTTTCAGTTTAACACAGCGATGGTCCATAGTGGTGTTGCCAAGCCACCCTTCGTGATGGTTATTGAAGTCCCCTATTAAATTACATTCTACACTCTTGCTACCCTTAGTACTTCCTCCAATTGTATTCAATGTGAAGGAGTACTCGTTCATTAACTGGAGTTTGGGGGTGAGGTGATATGCTGGAATCAACAGGAAGTTTTTTTATCCATAAACTTGATGCTGAGAGATCTTTTGAGGTCCAGATTCAAATGTTGAGGATTCCCTAGTTCCCTTCCAACTCTATGCCACTCTGTTGCCATCTCTGTTGGATCTAGCCTGCTAGCAGGGATGGTAGTGGTGTTGCTTGGGACATCGTGAGGTATGATTCTATAAGTGTGACAATATCAGGCTGTTGCTTGATTAGTTTGTGAAACAGCTGTCCCAATTTTGGCAGTAGCTGTCAGATGTTAGTAAGGAGGACTTCAGCGTCAACAGGATGGCATTTGCCATTGCTATTTCTGGTGTCTTAGTCATGGCCAGATTCTTTACCCAGTTTCATTTTTTTGTAAAGGTTTCCATGGTTGATACAACGGAATGGCATGCTAGGCCTTTTCAGAGGGCAGCTAACAGTTCTGCAGGTCACACATAGGCAAAACCACCTAATTATGGTAATTTTCCTTTCCTAAAAGATGTGTTTTTACAAAAATTGACAATGGTTTCATAATCAGCATTATATTTTAATTCCAGATTTTGAAAAACATAATGATGAACATGAAACCATTCCTCTGGTGATAAAATATTCAGACTCAGCATGCAACTTGTTCATCCTGAATCTTTCATATCATACCAATTACCCAAGAATAATATTGACTTTTGTTTGATCATGTTTACTCATTGAAACAATCATTCTTGTGTGTCACCAAAAGTGAAATTTCCGGTCAGCATTTAAAAGATCAGGCAAGCAGACCTTGTGCGCTACCTAATTAAGAAAAGTTTAATTTTCCAAAACAAAGATTTTAACAACCGAAATCTCTGAGGTTTTAGTTCAAAGATCCTCAAAACATTATATTTTTGCAATTGCCTGCAGGGCTTGAAGGATTCCAGTGTTTCTTGGAGTTTAGATTTAGCCAGCATGACCTTTCCTGGTTTAATCTGTATCTTTGAAAATTATCCCTATCTCCTGTACATCTTCCATGTGCAAACACAGTTTCAGGCGTCTATTTTTCTGCTTCAAACATATGCTCAGTGCAATCAGGTTTTTATCCAAATAGGACGCAGCATTATTTCTCAGATTTCTCAATAGCTAAAAATACCAAGCATACTCACCTTGCATCTCAGTTGAAGAATCTTGTGAGAGAGACACGTTTACTTGTGTGACAAGATCAGATTGAAAAGCACTGAGGAGGAAAGCTAGATCACTAGAATAAAATATAATGTTAATCTCTGTCATGTCAAATAAGTGGGCTGATTGTTTTAAGCTTTTCTTACTTTGATGAATAAGTGATTGAACATTGTTGTAGGAAGTTGAACGACTTAGGAATATTCTCCAAAACTAATATGAATAATCAACTTAAAGTGATTCAAAGGAGCATGGTTAAATAGTCAGCACTAATCTAAAAGAATGAACTATTAGGAAGTGTGACCAAAAGCCTTAATAAAGTTGTAATGAATGCATATGAATGTGAAATGTTATCAGTCTTGTTGAGTGATTAGTACTTTCCCTTTTTATTATTGATCAAATATTTGGATTTAATTTGTATCTTAAGGGGGAAAAACAGAATTCTGGTGTATGGGTACCTGAAACCTTAGCCTCCAATAGTGGGGCAGTCGCATGATGTTCACGAATTATAGTTATGGATATTTAGTACCAGAAATGTTTATACAGATATCAGAAAGCAATGAGGTCATAGATAGAATCAAACACAATGGTGAAAAATTTTAATTGGAGCCACTGAGTTACTAGAAACAAATATTGGCTCAATAGCATCAATTAGCAAGTAGGGTTTGTAATGAGTTAGGATTCTGACATAAGTATGTTGATCAGGTTAGTCTATGAAAGACCAGGCTGGGATATGGGTCAGAACTGCATTGTATTTGTCAGCCCAGAAGTGTCAAAGATCCGGTATTTCAGCTGAAACTGGTTTGAAGAGGGGCAGAGTAAAATGATCTTTGAAAGTAAAAACAGTCTTAGTGCTGGATGGAATGTTAAGTCAGAACCTCAACTTTAGATGAAGTGGATCTCTGAAGTTCTGAATAACCCAGTGTGGCATGAAATAGGGTAAGAAAATGCAGTTATTGATAAAGGAATCGTGTTTATGGTGGAGGCCAGAGATAATACTAGGGTCTTCCAGTATTTTACTGAAGTTAGTTGCAAAGATTTTTGCATCTAATTGTGGAAGAAGAGGAGCCACTAGTCATTTCAGTTATGCTTAAGGTCTTAATGTGGATATAGAAAGAAAACACATTCTTGAAAATATGTTGGTTATATTCAGTTAAGCAAGAATGAACCCAAGTCAGGGCAGTACCATTGAATTAAACAATAGATGATAGCAAATAGAGGAGTATAGTTTAATCAGTTGTGTCAATGTTGCATAAGAAGTATTAGGAAAAGAAAGGCAAATTCACCACAATCCAATTTTGACAATTACATTTACTTTTTTCTGGGACTTTCTCAAGGATGGACATAGTGGCTGAAATAGGACGACTGGAGAAGTGTAAATGTAGCCCTTTATAGAGGCAGGGCACACCTTGGGTTTGTGAAAAGGCATTTTATGCATAAAAAATGCAGAAACTCATTGTGGCTGCCACACTCGAAGGAATTGCCCAAAAATGTAGATATTTCTGAGTGCTTGTTCACACACACATTCAAGGATTTATGCTGCATGACTGATTTCTCAATCTATCAGTTCCACAATGAAATATTTACCAAATACTCATTTTGTTAGATAAATCCAATTGTATTTGCTTTGAAATGTTCTCTTACCTGTAGGAAATGAACACTTGAGATTGATTTAAATAATTTCAATATATTGGATTTTTTTACAAGAAAAAGACTGTTTGATCAATAGTGACATAATCAATGACTGATAACTTAGGAGGCATCCTGACAAAAAATAAACTTATGCCCATGCTGGATAACAGGTGAATTGGCATGGAGAGGAAAGGGTAGTGGTTAAGAATATGAGCTGGCATTTGGGGCTACAAAGGGCCATGAGAATGAGGGAGGTATAGATTGACATGGCGGAAGTGGGTAGATGGGCATGGGACTACATAAGAATCATGAGATACATGGAGAGTGAAGTGAGTGCAAGGATTTCATACTTAAAGCTATCTTTTCAAATCCTTTTTACTTTTAGCCACAGGGTAAACATAGCTCATTGTTGTCTCAGTCTGAGCAGTCTATGCTTTGAGTGGACTGCCCATCAATTTCTAAAATGTTAACCAAAACAAAAATCCAATTTTTACTAACTAAATGGTGTTATTTTCCAATTAATCATGTTTCATGATGTACATCAATCAACAAGGTAACTATGTTTTTTAATGTAATTTTCATTAAAGATACAGTTTGCATTATTTCCACTTTTGGATTTTGCAGTAGTTTTGATTTGAGAGATGGGCTTCATATAAAGAAAAATTCCATAGAGCAAGAAGTGCTTTCCTACTGTTTATTAATCATAACTAGGACTTTTTCCACAAAAAAGAGTAAAATTTCAAAATATATTATCTCAAAGAAATACTCTACCATATACATAATATAGATGAAGTCATCTCATACAAAATAATTTACCTTCATGAAATACATTAGCTACCAAACACAATAAAAATTACAATCTTTATCTATCAGCTTTTTTGAGGTACCATCTGCACGTTTAATCTGAAATGGGTCAGATTATTGGGGGAAAAGATAAAGAATGGTACAAGGAGACTGGATGACAACTGAAGTTCAAAGACATCATCTACAAAGACTGGCTGGAGACAGACACTATTTCCACAGCAACAGGTAGATGTGCTTCTGTATTCAAATATTGCTCGAACTATGAACAAATATTATTTCATTTATATTCTACTGCAGAATTTTTGAAAAAACATTGAGTGTTTGGAGCAATCAGAAGTCAACTAACAGAATAAAGCTCTGTTATTATCTAGATAAAGCACATCTGGCTTCAGCCAGTCTGAACTGGTTTTCTATCGATATACCACCACCACTTGGCAGCTAAACCTATGCATCATGAATATCCTATACAAAGTTGGCAAAATGTTACATTGCAATTTTGTGACAAAGAAGCCATAGCAGTCTCTAATTCATCTTACCCAAGAGCGTCAAATCGCCCGGTCCTTTTTTTTTAAAGGACCAAAAAATGCAATAAATTCAGGACTGCATTACCTTGCATTAAGATTAAACAGTCTGTACAGAGTTGTAAAAACCTAACCATATATTCATTTATATGAAAACTTCAATTACAGCCAAACTAGCATTCAATGTAAACATAAAATAAATCTGGTTTCTGCTGTCCTGACCCTGATCACAAGGGATAGGATATTTGCCAAGATTTTTCATCCACCAAGACTAAGGCTTATGTTTAAAGCTGTGATTCCATTTTTGTTGGCTTTCATCATCTAATTTCAAAACTACCACAAACTACCACATATATTTCTCCATCCTCCCCATACATACAAATAAACCATGCTCCTCTCTTCAGGGTGTTTTGAGTACCTATTGTGTTGTAGTCAGCAAACATATCTTTTCTGCTTTTTTTTTAAACTTCCCCTCAATTATTTGAAAGATCTTTGCAAGCATTTCCATGAATACAGCAAGAATTTATGTACTAAAGATCTTATTTGCTCCCTGGTTTAATGTCATGGTCATGCTCATGATTGAAAACTATAAAGGGATCTCAGGGCAGAATCTTCAATCCTTGCAGCTGGTGAGAAAGGGAAATTATTGGTTGGTCCTGGAGAGATACTCAACCTCTTCTTGCTACCTTTCTAATCAACTTCTGTGTAAGAAGATCCACTGGGGACTTTCTCAACCTGCCACTAATTAAGCCCTTAGATAATTAATTCATGGCCATTAAAAGATCTCAACTCACCACTTCCCTCATTGCCAGCCTTCCTAGCAATTGAGAAAAGTGTGGCTAGTTGCCTACTTGGGAAACCTGAGAGCCATCAGAGGTATGGATAATGTGCGGCGGGGGGGGGGAGCATTTGAACGTTAACCCCAACCCTTGCCTCAGACCTCCCTCTCTCTATAATTTCCACTCTATGACAGTAAGATAAGGAACACATGTTCTTGCTACTGAATTCCCTCAAAAGTAGGTCTAACCAGTCTCTATGACAGAGAGGCCTCTGCTCTTTGGATTAAATGGAAGTATATGAAGACTCAGGATGCCAGTTTTGAGCATTATTGTAGGCCAAGAAATCTGCCTATGAGCTGTCAGAGCATAATGAACTGATTAATGCAGCTTTGGCTCTAATGCTGATGTAACTTGACCCATTCCTAACATACCCTGCCACACTTTGACATTCAAAAATTCTGGCCCCAGTCTTCAAAAGATATTAATTTCAGGAATTTGTAGAGAAATAGTACTCTGTAGCTGGTTGCTATGATGCCCAAAATATTGTGCTTGTGTGATCTCTACCATCTTGTTTTTGCAATCCTATTTTAAAAAGATGGTTTCCCTCTATGTACAATCATTTAGTGTATTTTAAATTTCTATTTTTTGCCAGCTACTCTTCTTCGTAATATAAGCTTTAACTGGTTTTCCCAGGTCCTAAATTTCAACCTGACTCTTAGAGTCAGAGAGAGGTACAGAACCAGTCACTTAATGAAGTGTGCATATCTGCCTCACACATATATTTCTTAGAGAAGAATTGTTTTTGGAGACTTACTTTACTCTTCCATTTGCTTTCTAACTATAGGCTAGAAGGTTCCATTGCTTGAAGTTCAGCCAATTTAAATCAAACAGCCATGCCTATTCAGTTGAAGCAATAGCGTGAAATGTATTTTTGAAGGAATTTAATTAAAGTCTGGCATTTAATTTTTAAAAAAAGTTTGAGATTAATTCCCCTATTACAAGCTGGGTCTGTAGTATATGTTGGGAGTTTATCCCAAATTTCATGTGTAATTATGACTCTGAAGCCATTATGCTGAATGTTTGGTTTGACCTTTTTCCGTTTGGGGGAAGGATCAGAGCACACTGGGTTTTCGGCATCATTATTGAAATTTCCCCAAAGTTGGAACAAAATGGAGCAGCAGTTCAAGTGAGCCAATCTTAGCAGCATCAACTGAGATAGAATAGTTAAACAGTGTTCCAGTGGGTGGCCTGAACAAAACTCTGTACATTTAGCCTAATCTTTGAACATTGTAGACAACCTAAACAAACAGTTCAATTGTTTTGATATCATTCCTAGATAAAACCACAAAAAGGGCTACTAATCTGCAAAATTACAATATCTGGCTTGTACAGTCTATGTTGACTAAACCATGGATCTGTCCTTGCACAGCAGAATAAAATGTCACCTATGAAACTAGGGGGTTGCACAAGTAGCAATGGCACACCAACGAAATACCCTTGTAAGATAAAATCACACTGTGCACCTCCTAAAATAGTGGCCAAGAAAATTTCACACACAAGGTAATGCATTTATATAGTAAAAAATCACATAGCACCATTTCATGGTGTTGAAGCCTTCAATTATATTTCAACCTTTAAATGATTTATTATGCATATATTTTGCACACATTATGAAGTAATTTGGCAGACAAACATATGGAGTATCACACCTGAGAACTGATAAACTGGCCTTCCACTTCTGTGATATAATTTGGATTACCTCTCCATCTGAGTGGGCCCTGCTTCTCTCTGGGCTACCTCTCTTGTTTGAGAACAGAGTTACATAATCTTTTTAAAAAGTGTCTCTTTTTGACTATAGCATCGTTTTAGACAGATTCCCTAACCAACGTGGCTCCGAGCACCTACCACTTTGAAGTAATTCTTTACCTCCCTTTCCAATTTATCACTTTATGGACATCAGAAGGATTGTAGGCAGTTGGAAGGAAGACTAATTTGTTCTAGGCTACAATGTTGATCTCTCAACCAACTGACTTTCAAGTAGCTTACTCAAATAAGTAGCTTCAATCTATAACCGACCCAATACCCATAAGCAGTGCAACTAACTGCTATTATGTGCAACCCTGAGCTAAAATTATTTACTCAGGCATTATAGAAATATTTTCTGCAAAGTGAATTGGTGAACTGTATTGTCCCAGTAAGCAAATACATGGCTCAATATATTACTGAGCTGCAAACTGGGACATTTCTGGGTATAATCCATCATTTGTGCCAAGGGGCAGCGTATTGGCTCAGTGGTTAGCACTGCTGCCTCACAGCCCCAGGGACCGCCTTGGGCAACTGCTTGTGTGGAGTTTGCACATTCTCCCCGTGTCTGCGTGGGTTTCTTCCGGATGCTCTAGTTGCCTCCCACAGTCCAAAGATGTGCAGGTTAAGTGAATTGGCCATACTAAATTGCCCGTAGTGTTAGGTGCATTAGTTAGGAGAATGGGTCTGGGTGGGTTGCTCTTCGGAGGGTCGATGTGGACTTGTTGGGCAGAAGGGCCTGTTTCCACACTGTAGGTAATCTAATCTAATCAAATCATATCGGCTGTGGCTCAGTGGTAACATTGTCATGGAGGGAGTATTGCACTGTTGAAGCCACTGTCATTCAGACAGGCTGTTAAACTGAGGCTCCTCCTGCCCTCTCAAGTGGAGGCAAAAGATCCTACAGCAGTACTCAAAGAGTCAGGGGACTTCTCCTGATGTCCTGGTCAACATTGATATCAGAAATAAAGGATGTCATCACTTGTTTTGATGTTGTTTCTAGGAATATTTTATATACTATTTGGCTGTTGCCTTCTAATTTTACAACAGCAACTGCTTTGCAATGTCCTGACATCATGAAAGGTGCTATATAGATGTATTCCTGGGCTACAGGGGCGTTATTATTCAGAACTGCACAGAATTAACTGCATTAATACAGGCCATTTGGCGCAAGTGGTCTATGCTGGTGTTTGTATTCCACAATAGCCTCTACCCTACTTTAGCAACTTCTAACAGCATAACATTCTATTCCTTTTTTGCCTTTCATCTATACTTCACTTTCAATTAATTGTTCTGTGGACTTTTTTTTGCCCAGGGAGGATGGGAGAAAAGTTAGCACTTGAAAATTATTTTCAAATTTACATAATTTTCCTTTCAATTGACCACCATTTTTTTAACCTTCAGAAATTAACCATTCAATGTCTTGATTAAAAAGACAAAAATTTCAAATGCCAGCAACTATATCAGGGCACGATCATCCTTACAAGCTGCAAATTGTACTGATTTTTGCACGAGGACAGTTTAAGTAATGTGGATGTATCAACGGTAATTATTGATAAATTAAATCACACGTACATCCAATTATGTCAAGCCCATTTTGAAACACTAAGAGGACTGGGAGCAAGTTAAAGTGATGAGGGGAAATATTTAGTTGACAGCTTAGTAGCAATATTTAACTTTTCCCCATTTAGACGATCATTGTCATCTGTCTTAAAAGTATTCTATACCAAATAAATCCTGTCCAATCCTGTTGACTCACTATGATTAGTATATTAGTGAAGATTGCTGTATGTCACCGAAATGTTTTTATTAACTCATTCAGAAGATGTTGGGTTCACTGCCTAGACCAGCATTTTTACCAATCCCTAATTGCCCTTAATAAAGGTAATGGCATGCTCTCTTGAACTGTTGCAGTCCATTTGGCAGATAAGAGCTTAACATTGAAACTAATGTATCAATTGAAATAGATGGTTTGTTTTTCTATTCCTACAGCTGTAGTTTTATATTACATATTTGTACATATATTAAACTTACACTGACTAAATTTACCACCAACATCAAGAAACATTCAAATTTTAATTCTGCTGCCACTTCGTACTTGTTGGAGGAATGATTTGAGGGCCAATTTCTTAAACCACAGATTTACATTCAATTGGGATTTTATAGAATGGTGGTGTAGCAACAGTACTGTCCCAGCTGACACCAGCAAACTCAGCCTATCTAAAGAATCCTGACACCAACTGATCAAAATGCTCCATTGTCAAGGCACACTGACATTAGTCCACTGAACAACTGAGGAAATATTTCATTCACAAAGTTGGAAAAGATAAAGTTTAAAAATATAACTGACCATCCTCAAAATATTTGATCAAATGAAGTTGTCACAGAGCTTCAGCCAAAGAAAGTCACTTGACTCCTAGTAAGTCATTAGGAAGATTTCAGAGGACAATGAAAATTTATATCATCCTTCCCTTACATTAATCTTGATTCATGAGATGATACAAAAAAAATGAACAACCAAATGAAAAAATGTTTTAAAATGACAAGGCTTGATTAAGATTGATGTACCTAGAATATATTGATTTTCCTGAAAAGGCATGGGATTTCCATGGGGTAAAAATTTTGAGAGTGGGGGGAGAGCCAACAATATACACTATTAAAAAGTAACTAAAAACGTCTCAAATCAACAGAATAGAAAAATATATATTCCCCAACACAGCAGCAGTTTTCTGGAATGGAGCTAATTACATTCCATGACAGCTTGCATTGATTAGCACCTTTACAATGAGAGTTGGATGAATTTTTGACTAGGAATAGGATTTGATGGTTAAGTAGTCACCATAGATGATCAAATGCAGTATAGAAAGACAGTGGTTCTAGTCACATTGTGATCATGGGAATGTTGTCTTTGAAAATTGATCAGGGTCAGAATATTGTTACAGATTTCTCTGTAGACATTTTGTCCATTTTGAGCAAGTTGTTTTTTTAAAATATGTTGGAATGAGCCCATACTGAGAAATTTCTGTTCTAAGAAATGGATCAATTGGTTGGACTTCTGCACTTGTGCATAATTTTATGTTCTTCATCTTAGTACAAGCACTTGAGCTCATCCTTTTCAGTCTTACTACAATTTAAAATAGTATTTTTGTCTGGTTTACAAAATAGATCTGCGACTATGATTAAAGACAATTACATTTTGATTGTTTTCAAAGTACATTTAACAATAATGTGACAACTTAAAAACTTGCAGATATATCGATGAATGATTAAGTGACTCAAATCTACCCAAATCATCATTCCTGATTTTTGATATAGCCTGTCAATCTTCAAAATATGAAGTTATCAGGAGATATGAAATGTTCGGTCAAGGTTAACCTTTGATTTGATGCCAAAATAGCCTGAAGAGTAACTCTTAATTATTGTTACAGTATAACTTCACTACATGGATTATTGTTGACAGGGCATTACAGACCTATAGTCATTGTTGGCACATTACAAAAGCAGCATTGGAGATGAGGCCAATAAAAACTATTCCAGATTTAGATAAGGAATGAGATAGGAAAGGTTTTAAAAAATTCCAAATCCCTGACAGAAGATAATTGAAGAGGAATCATATTGGCTTAATTGAGTGAAATCTCTTTTAATTCATTCACAGGACAAGACATCACCAGCTAGGCCAGCATTTATTGCTGTGGGTCTAAAGTCATATATAGGCCAGACCAGGTTTGCTTCCTAAAGGACATTAGCAAACCAGATGGCTTTTCTGACAGTCGACAATGGTTTCATGTCATCATTAAACTCTTAATTCTAGATTTTAATTGAATTCAAATTCCACCATCTGCTCTGGCAGGATTCTAACCTGGGTCTCCAGAAGTAGTTTAGTGAAAGGATGGATCATAAATATAAATCTGTGAAAAAAGCATTTGAAACAGATAGGACAGGGATTTCCACACAAAGAATAATAAATGTTTGGATCAATCTAGTGGGTAAATAGTAGGGATACATACTTTGAGATTTTTAAGATCTATTTTGTTTCATAACCTTTTTAATGCTTTGTATACTTCAATAAGGTTTTGCTTTATCTTTGCTAGGATACAGTGGACTAATATTTTTGTGCGGTTCACCTTTATCCCTGTACGTTGAATTATTCTGGTTGCTTTTCTCATTCTTTTTGGCAAACTGAATGACTCAAACATTGGACAAGATAGAGAGATCTATAACTATAATACCAAATAGATGAGTTTTTCTAGTTCTGTATGAACTTTCTATATTCTTTCTTACAGCTTCCCAGAATATTGGTTAATATTCATTGATCAATATATACTTTTGTTTCCCTCCCCAGAATGCTGCTGGGTTGGCCTGGATCAAATGTGGCTAGAAGTGAAGACCAGTGATACAATTAGAATCTATCCAGCAGATGTGTTAGCTTCAAGCTACTTGGTCCATTTCCCTCTGTCTTAAACAGAGCATGAGAACACAAAAAGCTATATTACACTGAATTATAAGCTAACCAACTGCTTCAGTTGGGAACTGATGCTGTGAAAATCAGGACACATGGTCAGCTTTCTGCATTTTAGTAAAGTCTATTTATAAACATAGAATCTAATACATATCTTGAAATGGCATACTAAAAAATGTAAGATTGCTAATTGGGATTTTGATAGTGTTAACCTGTATTGAAGACCCTTATAACGAATTGGAGATACTTTTTGATACTTTAATAGATTGAGGTGGCCAACATCACATTTAAAGCCCCCCCCCCCCCCAAAGCAAAGTGAGAACTAATATTGTGAACTTAGCAAGAATGTTTTCTGCATGTCTACTCCTTATCTAGAAAATCACATAGTAGGAGTTGATACCAATACATCTCATGAATCTTCTGACCGTTAAATTGAATAGACAGATAGTTTAGTTTATATGCTTGCAATGTCCCCATATTCAATAGATGAGATCCCATCTCAGAAATGTGCAAATAGGAAATCAGCATAAGGAAAATGAGTAATGCAAAGAGTTAAATGTTGGTTCTTCTTCATGGTCCTGGGTTGAAATAGAGATAAATTGGAAGTCTCCCTAATCTGCTTGCTTAAGTGTCCAACGTGAAGTGAGTTTAGGCAATTTCTATCTTATTGGCATGGGATGACAGCACAAACTCTGTATAATATGGGGCATCAAAATGGCAATCTCATAGAAAGTCCACAAAAAGGAGCATACCAATGTGATTCCACAAATTATGGATAATTATTTTGCCCACAGTTTAGGGTGTTCTTCTAAGGTTGTTGTCCACACACATTTACTTGCAGTCTAACAATACTGTAGCCAACTAGTACCTTCATGACACAAGACGGTTGATTTCCAAAATGAAAAGATTTCCATTCCTCAGCACTAAAATACTTACGTTAAGGAAAACAAAATTCACATAAAGTGGAAAATGGAGATAATCTTTACCTTAGACTTCAGGCTGATTGAAAAAGGTGGTGTGTAAGCAGGTCTGCAGCAGTACCTAAGGGACTCTAACTTGTCCTCTGCCTGACATCACCCTATAATAGCATGGCTTATATTGAGAACACAATGCCTGAGAAACTGTAGGTGTGACCCCATGTCTTATCACCTTATTTAATTCTCCAGTCTTGACTTTTATTGTGCTGTTCTGTTGTCTAGGGTAAATTGTCTCTCTAGATAAATTGCAATTAACCACTAACTGTCACAATAAAGATGCAATACTAGATTTCAGAATCTTATACAAGTTTCACATTCCCTTAGTTGTAAAATCAGAGCTCAATCTGAATTTATCAATAAAACTAAAACTTGTGGATCCTGAAAATCTGAAACAAAACAGAGAACTCTAGAGAAACTCAGCAGATCTGGCAGCACTTGTAGAGAGAGTTAACACTGACGAAAGGTCACTGGACTCAAAACATTCACTGTTTTTATGCTACGTATGCTACCAGACCTGCTGTCTCTCTCTCTCTCTAGAGCAATTTGTTTTCTTTCTAAACTACCACAATTAATCTGACTGCGAGAAGTTCATTTAGCAACACATATGAAATGAAACAAGGAAATTCCTTTATCAAGGACTCTGGATGCCTATTCAATGCCATTAAAACCTCCACTCCAATTAAACTGTGTCAAATATGCCAACTTCAGATATATGGTTTACCACACAACAATATTTTACATGTACCTGACCATAATGCAAAACTACACAGGACTTGCATGGAATTTATCTACAGTGTTACTGTACAGGACTTCTAGAAATTTGACAGTATTTTACATTTGCTGTCAATTTTATTTTGAAATTCCAGGCCAATACTGTATGTAACACTATAGGATTTTCTACATGGAAATCCTTTGGGATTTTTGCTTGTTGCGGTATAGTTCTGTAAGCCCTGGATAAAGAAGAGCTAAGTTAAAATACTGACTAAACCAGACACTGTCCACTTAAAAACCACCTCTAAAAATCCAAAATCCATTAACATCTTATTTGTCATAACCAAACTGTGCATTTTAAAAAGTGCAGAGAAAATCACCCACACATTAAGGGCATGGCTGAGTACTTACATTGTGTGCACAAAAACACACTTTCTATAATTACAGACACACAAACACAGACAGATTTTAAGTTCCTGCTTTTTCATTTTTCCCTCCCACTCATCATGTTGACTCAGATAAGTAAAATGGGTATCTTTACAACTGCTAGCATCTACACCTGCGCCAGAATACTACAAATGTTAGCTCATTCCAGAAAAAGATACAAGTTTTTTTTTCGATGCAGCAACTTCCTTTACCACTGGAAGAACGGTTTGCTTTTTTTTTGTCACATGAAATAAAAACTAAAATCTACGCCACGTGACAACTGGCCACAGACTCCTCAGACACAGAGAATGAATTGTGCCGCTACCAAATTATGTGGGAATTTAAGAGGGGAGGGAAGGAATGTTGAAGCACTGGGTGGATATGACCTCTTGGCTTAAAAAAATGTTGCTGGCAGCTCAATGCTATTCAGTCCATGGCATATGGATTGGCTGCTGGGCTCCCAGAGTGTTGACTGAGTGATCCATGATTTCAGTCCTCGTGCTTCATTGTGCATACTTAAAATGTCAAGGTTAATTGGATGTTTTCCCCTCTCTTTTGGTTTGGTGAATAATCATGCCTTGAGCTGGTGCCACTGAGCCACAGCATGTCGTGGCCGCCCAATCATATCTTTCCAATGCTTGACTTCTCCAGGCCCACTCTTCCAAGACAAGTATATCTAAGAAGAGAAAATAATATGCATCAAGTTGACACTGTTAAACGGCAAGTACATTGTTTATGTTTTTAATTTGATCCCCATTTTCTGACAATGTAGATAAATATCTGCACAAACTACATTCCTTCTAAGTAAGGAAAGAGTTGGGCAAACACAATTGACGTTTTTTGATTAGAGGAAGTGCCAGTGGTATTTAGTGTCTGTTACAGATTCTGTTAAGCTGCCCTCTACTACAGAAATACAAGGCAAATGGTCAATTTCTATGACAAATACTTTCAAAGGCAGCTATTCACACTCAATGTGTTCACTTTGTGGAGAGAAAGCATTACTGAATTCTAAACCTTTACAAAATATGTTGTACTCAGGAATTAATAACAAAGTTGTTAATGTGAGAAATATGACAAATGTGATCATTGAAAATTTAATCAATAATATGCACTGTTAGTCCATTGGGTGGATTGGTAGTCAGCGTTGGACCAAATTTGGGGTCGGACCTTATGCAGTTATATTTGAAAATATAAAAAGGTTCCAAAGAGGAGTCTTTGAACTTAAAATGTTAATTTTGTTTCTCTTTCCAGGAATATTACAAGACCTGCCGAGTGGCTCCAGCATTTTCAGTTGTAATTTGAGATTTCCAACATCTGTAGTATTTTGAGTGTTTAATTCACTGTTACTTATCCATTTTAATCTTTTGGCTTGCTCACCTTCATTGCTTCTGTTTCCTTACTAATGCTTGATAGTTTCTGCCAAAACTCAGTTTCACAGCCACATCTCCATCCTCCGTGACTCTCTCTGGCTCCGTCGTACACAAAGTGGATACCAACTGAAATTCTACCCATTCATGTTTTGAATCCATCCAGGATTACAAATTCCTCTGAGATGTATAACACTCCTCAGCTAGCTTTTCCTGCTGCATTCTGAAATCCAAATTCAGTGCGATATGTAACCCTAAACACAGTCTGGATCCATCACTCTATCAGCACCACCACACATTACCTCAAAGCTATCCTCAGTTCCATGCCATTCTTTGTTTCAATAGAAGCTTTAACAAGAAACCTTTTCTCTTCCTTTCATCTCCAAAATATCTTCACTCTTCTGAATTCTTTATCCTCTCATATTCACTATACCCCTGACCTTCCTCTCTTACGTGCTCAGCCAAGGACTTAATTTTATCCTTTTACGCTCCCACCTCAATAGAGTTTGGCCACAATTCGATGCTGAACTCTTCTTCCATCACTTTTGCCACTATGTCCATTTCTCTGGATACTCCAATGCCAATATTTCATTCCTAGGCCAACGGCAATGTTCCAGCAAAGTTCAACACAAGCTGGAGGAACAATATTTCATTTTCCACTGAGGCACCTTAAAGCCTTCAGGACACAACATTGAGTTCAACATCTTCAGAGTAGGTACACTGTTCACCAGTTTGATTGCTTATGCAATCCCCTTTCTATCATCCATGTGTCTCATTGGCTTTTCTCCTTCTCAAAGCTATTTTCAGCTATTTTAAATCTCATTCACCCCTTTACCATCATTAACACAGCCACTGTTCTTTGCTCTCGGCACTTTCATCATCTGTTCCAAAGAAGAGTCATGTCAACCTCAAAACATTAAGTCTATTTCTCTTTCCACAGATGTTCCCACACCTGCCAGGTTTCTCCAGCAGCTTCTGTTCTTATTTTATTACATTAAAATGTGCATTTACTAAATCATTACGTTAACAATATTTCCATACAGCAAATCCCTCTTTCTCAATAAACCAAAAGTTGACCATTAGAAAATGATGTTATTTTAAAAATCAAACAAAAGTATTGATAAAGATTGTTCTCAACTGCCGTGTGATAAAATGTAACTTTTAATTCTACATACAGGTTTATAATCACTCCATAACTTCTTGTCAATCCTTGAATCAAAGAGGCTAGCACATCAGTTTTAGGGATAAGTTGAAATCTACCGATGGTGGTGGTTACGAGGCTGTTAGACAACACTGATGAATTTGAAGGTGACAAATACATCAATAAGAGTTTCAATGGCAGGTGAAATAAGGCAGACAAAGGTAGAATGATACATTATTGTATAGGTTCAGAAGCCCAAATAGGATGATAAGTTTGTAGATAGACTGGTTTAGCTAAAGACAGTAGCAGGGGATGGAATCAGATTTCTTGATGTTGAACTGGAGTTAATGGTGGCTCATTGAAGACCTGGCCAGTACTCTAACAGAGGCAGTGGAGAGGAAGAGCTGAATGTCTTAAATGCACATATGGAAGATTATTCATTTCTTCTAATCATGTCATAAAGGGGCAGCAAATAAGTAAATGACAGATCCCTCGAAGACTCAAGAGTTAACAAGGGATAGATACAAAAGCTTACAGTGAACTTCTTTGGCTCCGATTGCACTGCTAAGCAGTACAACTAGCCATGGGACAAAGTCAGGGGAACCACTATTTTGAGGGACAGATGGTCAAGAAGATTAGAAAGGCATGGGGAAACTGCAATTTCACCAGTGAACTGAGACTTTGTCTTTTAGCAAGGAAGAAAATCTCACTGGAGAGATTTAAATAGTGTGTCATCAAAAATGTTTTAATAATGACAAGACATGGAATGATGGAAGTGACTTTAGCCCTAAAAACTAACCAGTTTCCAAGTTTGTTTGGAGTCTTGAATATTACTGTTTTTCACAGTCTAGAATATTGCTATTTATAACAAAAAAACCCCGATACAAATTAAATGGATTATTAAACTGGAGTCAAACTAGTTGTGTTGAAATTACCTAGACTGGCTCAGGGACATCAGTGACCATCTCACTATAAGGCTAAGAAACAGCTCATTGGATAACCTTACCACTTATGTGAAGTTGAGCCTGTGAAATGAATCTGGGAACACTATTACAAAATTACATCAATTAATATCTTGTACAAACCTTTCCAATAACATCATTCCTGCTCAGTTTGTCTTTATCCATCACAGTAATGATAATAGTCGTCTCTCGCAATATCTCAGTCGGTACATCAAACACAAAAGACTCATTGAAGATGGGGTTTAAACACCTCTTCATCACAACTGTCTTTTTCTTCTCTACCTTCTTATCCTTGTACATGAGCCAGACCTTGACATATGGATCTGCAAGGAAAGCAAACCATACAGGACACAAAATAATTGGTCCAAAATATTTATCATGGTAATGGCCAATAATATAGCATCTCTATTCAGTGTTACTGTTGCTATATCAAGATGGCAACATTAATATGAAAATTTCAGCACCATAATTACAAACAAACTCATCTCTAAACTCTGAAATGTAGGTCTCTATTAGATCCTAGACTGCCTCACCCATTGACTGCAATCAGTAAGAATAGGCAACAACTGCTCCACCATAATCCTCAAAACGCATACCCCGCTAACTTGCATACTCAGTCCCCCATTATACTCACAGCTGTGTGGCCAAATTCTGCCCCAACTCTATTTACAAGTTTGCTGATAACACCACTGTTGTAAGTTAGATCGCAAACACCAATGAGATAGAATATAGGACAGAGTCCATCAACATCAGCAAAACAAAGGAGCTGGTCATCAACTTCAGGAAGTGGAGGACTCACCCCTGTCTGGTGCTGAGGTAGACAGCATCAAGTTCCTGGGTGTGATGATCACCAACAATCTGTCCTGACCATGTCAACACAATGGTCAAGATAACAAAACAACTTCTCTACTTCCTCAGGAGGCTAAGGAAAGTCAGCATGTTCAGAGGGACTCTTACCAGTTTTTAACAGGTCCACCATAGAAAGCATCCGAATGCATCACAGCATGGTACAGCAACTGCTCTTCCCAAGAATATAAGAAACTACAAAGAGTTGTGAACTCTGTCCATCTCACAAACCAGCCTTCCATCCTCAAGAAAGCAGCTGATATAATCAAAGACCCCTCCCTCCCCAGTTATACTGACTTCCATCCTCTTCATCAGTCAGAAGATATAAAATATTGAATACAGTTTCAAGAACTGCATCTTTCCCTCTTATCAGACTTTTGAACTGGCCTCTCAAATGTTAATTTTAATCCCTTGTTCTGTAGCTGTAACACTATTCCGCACTCTGTTCAGTTACCCTGCTGCACTTTGTGTGATACAATCTGCCCGTATTACATGCGAAGCAACACCTTTCACTATATCCCAGTATAACAACAATAAACCAATCAAAACTAACTTGGATAAGTTTTTGTTTGGCAAAGGGATTAAAGGATTGAAAGTGGTTTGTGGATGAAGCTCAGATGTAGGTCTGCCACATTCTATCTGAATTAACAGGGTGAGGGGCTCAATGGCTTAATCCTGTTCCTCTGTTGAAGCAGGAGTATTTTCCCATCTCCACTGTATCTGGACTAGCGTTACCTCCCATTTACTTTCATTTCTTGTGCTTTAGCCTTATGGCTGCCCTAATCCTGAAAACAGTACATTCTATCCTATCGTAATGACAGTGCAACAAAAACTTTGCTGCAGTTGGATGTAAACTATTTTTCTAGACAATGAGAAAATATTTACTTTCCTCAGCTTTATGCATAATAGAGATTTGCTTGAAATGTCATTTGCTTGAAATGTCTCTTTAATTTTGATAAACTACTTGTTGCATTATTATGCATTGAACTAGATTCGACAAACATAAATCAGGTGAGCTCGCCCCCGTTTCCCTAGTGCTAATGTAAAATATGCCAATCCACTGTCATTTTGCTAGTCTCTGATAATGCAGAAACAAAATTATTAATTATGCTTGTTTTAAAAAAATCAGTTGACCTTGGAATATCGTGTGCAATTCTGCCCCCCCCCCCCCCCCCCCCCAGTTGGAGGAAGGATGTTGTGAAACTTGAAAGGGTTCAGAAAAGATTTACAAGGATGTTGCCAGGGTTGGAGTGTTTTAGCTATAGGGAGAGGCTGAATAGGCTGGGGCTGTTTTGCCTGGAATGTCGGAGGCTAAGGGGTGACCTTATACAGTTTTATAAAATCTTGAGGGGCAAGATAAGGTAAATAGTCATGTTTTTTTCCCCTGAGTTGTGGGAGTCCAGAGATACAATCACAGCATTTAAAAGACATCTGGATGGGTACATGAACAGGAAGGGTTTAGAGGGATATGGGCCAAGTGCTGGCAAATGGGACTAGATTAGGTTAGAATATCTGGTCAGCATGGACGAGTTGGACCAAAGGATCTTTTTCTGTGCTGTACGTCTCTATGATTCTATGTCTGCAATGTTTCACTGCCCACTCCACACTTTTGTGATTTCCACAGGAAAAGCATTGGAAGTGACTTTCAAGGTATGAGGAGGGGGCACAACAGCAGATAAAATAGCGTGTAAATGTGACAATTGCTGCACATAGCAGCAGAAATCATTGTTCAGCTTTTATTGGGTTACATAACAATTAAGGGGAGGGAGAGAGACAGAGGAAGGCTAGAACAGACTCCTGCATGATGGCCTCACCTCTCTCCCAGTGGACATCCAGCTCTGGATGGTTACATGGATCTGGAGATCTTTCCAACACTAGCTGGCTGGAAATCCTGGCAGCTGGGCTTTAATTAACTCACTGACACTTAATGCGTTGAAGTGCAGCTAACTGCACACTTCCAATTCAGTCTCTCTTGCCACTGGAAACTGTAAAATTCAGTCTATTGAACACAGACCATGAACCTTACTGGCAAGAACATCCTCTGAACCCATACTGGTGATGAAGGATTGAAATTGAGCTTATGTTATGTCATCATAATACAGCATTTAACAATTGGTTACAAGTGAGCAGTACTTTCTACTTCCTATTCAAGTTAATACATAACACACAACATAAATATTTTTGCACCCACCTGATGTACCTCCTATATCCATGGCTTTCAGATTCCTTGCCTTTATAATGTTCACAGTGATTGTGTTGGCAGTTGGATTGTAGCATAATGACAAGAGAAGCTCTCCTCGACTCCCCTGAAATAACAAAGAGCCAAGTTACCTCAATTTGAAAACACTTCTGAATTGTTATGGTACAAAGCCTTCTTCAAGATAATTAAGCATTTACCAGGCATCCAGGAACCATTATAATTCAGTAAAAGCAATGCAATCGTCTTTCAGTCTGTCATCAGCATCCTTAATCATGAATTTTGCTTCCAGTTGTATGTAACAAGGGGAAAAACAGTTACATCTAAATTTCATGGAGATTTTATTTTCAAGCTGCTTATTACTGTGGACACTACGTGTACAAAATTACAAAATAGTGATATCCAAGCTGACAAATTGAAACAACTTTATTGTAACTACAGCAATAAGCTCACTGACTCAATTACTACAAGAGATCTGCAACATGCACAAGCCAGCAAATAAAGAACATGAATGACAGCACCTCTAATTATTTAAAAAAAAACTCCTTCAGAACTAAGCTGAACCATCAGTCTAGAATTTGAGCTGGAGTTCTATTATATTGCTCAAAAACAATTTCTGACCCAGATTATAGTGTTATCAACAATATCAAACACTGCATAGAAGGGAACTTAATATTTTTGTTACCAGAGAGATAACTAGAAGCATAGTCTGCTATAGATGCCTTGAGTTATTAAGAGTTTCATAGTAACTACTTGTGTAGTTAAGAATAAAACTGAAGGAAGAGGCAAAAGAGACTCAATTGCTGAAAAGTTGTGATACGACAAATGTTAACAGATCATATAGTTTAACCAATATTCATGGAACTGGACATGAAAGCCATTTGTTAAAAAAAGTAAATCTGGAATTTAAAGGTAATTTCTGTTTAATTATGTTTACACTCCAAGAACTGTTGTAAGTCAGAATGAGAGGTTGTGTCTGCAAAGGGAATTATATAAGTATAAGTAAGTTTTTTTGTTGATATTATTTCTGTCATGAGTAGCTCACCTCTTATCTCCCTAGTACATAATCACTCACAAGGCAAATACAAAGTGATGGAATTTCCTCCATTTAACTGGATGGGTGCAGTTCAAATAACACTCAGGAAGCCAGATACCAGCCAGGACACAGCAGCCCGCTTGACTGGAACCCCATTCAGTACTTCAATATTCATTCTCTTAACCTCCGATATGCAATGGCAACACTGCGTACCTTTCACAAGATGCTTTGCAATAACACATCAAGGATTTTTCAACATCACTTCCCAAATTTGCCACCTCTATCACCAAGAAGTACAAGAGGAGCAGATGCACAGAATCCCTACAGCATGGAAGCAGGCCATTCAGCCCATGAAGGTCTTCCCACCCCATCCCTGTAACCCTGCACTTCCCATGACTAATCCATCTAGCCTGCACATTCCTGGATACTATGAGCAATGCAGCGTGGCCAATCCACCCAATCTGCATACCTATGCATTATGGGAGGAAATCCATGCAGATACAGGGAGAATGTGTAAACTCCACACAGACGGTCACCTGAGACTGGAATCGAATTTGGTCCCCTGGTGGTGAGGCAGCAGTGCTAACCAAGGAACAATATGCTGAATGGGAACCACATTACCTGTAAGTTCCCCAAAAGACCACACATCATTCTAACTTTGAACTATATCATTGCTCCTACGTCAAAATCTTTGTTCTTCCTTCCTTACAGCACTATGGGCACACCTACCTGACAGACTGCAGCAGTAGAAAAAAACAGCTCACCAGCATCTGCTCCAGTGCAATTAGAGATGTAAAATAAATGCTGGTCTAGTCAGTGACACCGATAGCTCACAAGCTAACAAAAATGAATAAGTATTGGTTAAGACTCAGACTACTCTAACCTCTATATGGCCATGTGATTGGGATGACTTATTTTAAGGTTTTATCCAAAGGATGTCACATCTTACTTGAGCTACTAAATTCTGGCCCAATATGGTCACTTGGACTCTAAAGCCATAAGAATGTTACTAGTTGAATGCTGAAGCCAAATCTGTAAGATGCAACTGGATTATTTTTAGGCACTAATTAGAATAGCAGTTTTTTCTCTTAGAAATTATATTCATGTTGATTCAATTTTATGATAACCATCACAAATCTTATTGTTAACCTCACTTCAGGTGATAATATAAACTGAGGGAGAGCATAATATGGAGATTAGTACCAGTTAATATTTACTGGGAAGGATGGGAAAATAATCTTTTGACTTCAAGGGTGACATTATACACCCTTCAGTGCTTCACTCGGTTAAATATTCAAAAACTGATCAACAATAATCACTATCATATTAGAAATCCTAATTAGGAGCAAAATGAAACATTACAGAGATACTTGTACACATAAAGATCTGGACTTTTACAGACTCATGCATCATGAACTTGGGTATGAGCCCAGACCAATAAAAATATTATTCCAACAGCGGTTTCCTTTCTGAGAACTGATGTGAATTATTGACTTTGCTTGATTGACTTTCTCAAGAAGTTATAATCTGCTGTTCTTTCTGTGATTTCTTTTATCAATATCTCAATGTTTGTTTGGAAAAGGTTAAAAGATATGAGATATAGTTTAATGGCCTGTCTGATTAACACTTAAGGTTGTAAGAATGGCCCTTTCTATTTTAAAGATGATTTGTGAATGGGCGTTTTATTCTCTCTCAGCAGTTCCACACTTGCCATTGTTATTAAGTGTCCCATTGGTTTGATACATAGACAAGAATGGGTGAAAAGGCATGGAATGTGCATGAACTGGATGTGACTTACCATGGGCAGTATGAAAGGTATTGAGGAGTAACATAATAGCATGAGCTGGCAGAGAGAGTATAAGGGGACATGGGTAAGGGATTGAAGGGGTATGAAGGATAAAGGACTAGAATCTTCAGAGAATACAGAGATGAGTCCCAGAAAACTGAGGCTGGCATTCAAATTAGATCCCGTCTGTACTTACCCATTCCTGTAGCTACTAACACTCCACTGTTGGTGGATGTAACTTCATAATGTACCTGCAGTTCAGGATACATTGTGTTTAATGTGATATTTTTAAAACAAGGTCTGCCAACTCAGAACATTTCCTTACTTGAGCTACCAAATTCTGGCCCAATATAATCACTTGGAATCTAAAGCCATAAGAATGTTACTAGTTGAATGCTAAAGTCAAATCTGTAAGATGCAACTGGATTATTTTTAGGCACTAATTAGAATAGCAGTTTTTTTTCTTAGAAATTCTATTTATGTCGATTCAATTTTCTAATAACCATCACAAACCTTATTGTTAACCTCACTTCACATAACAATAGCAACTGAGGGAGAGCATAATATGGAGATTAGTACCAGTTAATAGTTACTGGGAAGGATGGGAAATAACCTTTTGACTTCAAGAGTGACATTATACACGTGACTTCAAAGGCCTCAATAATCCAACTAAGTAAAAGTGTTTCAACAGAAGACTGGAGTGGCATATAAATACGTGTGTGTGTCAACCAAACTGCCACAAACACCATATCTCATGACTTTAGAAAGGATGGCTGATGATCTCAAATGAGGGGCAGAAGTGATTGATGCCTTCTACCATCTATGTGTCTAAAAATATTCTCACTTTTCTATTCATTTTGCACCTCCAAAGTTTGAACTGTAATTTTCAACATTTGATCTCTGAGTTAAATTCATGGCAAGCAGTGAGTGTCTCATCAGCAAGCAGTGTGGAAGAAATATTTGAAGAGGATGTCAGCTAAAAACAACATTTATCAGTCCACCGAGGATTACTTCATAGTCATTTACCATATACTTTTCCCTTCCAAGCTGAAAAGTTTGACAGAAAGTAATGAAACATATGGCAGGGTGAAGACTGTATCATTTGCTTTCATCTTAACACTTCTTACCTGTCATAGTCAAGATTGTGTTGGTAATTAAGCTGTGCAAACCTTGAGAATTATGTGTAGAAAAATCACTGTTCAATGAGTCAGTCAGCACTAAACTCCCCTGGAACAGTTCATAACTCAAGGTGAATGAAATTGTTTTGATATTAAATTTTTTAAAAATTGTGTTCATTCATTAAACTGAATCACTGAATCAACTTTAACATGTTCTTGATTAATTAGAGTATGAAATGCACTCCTTGGGTATGTGATGGAGGCAGGTTCAAATGAAGCATTCAAAAGACTATTGGATGATGATTTGGATAGAAATATGGTGCAAGGGTACAGAGAAAAAGCAGGAGATTGACACTAGGTAATGATGCTCATTTGAATAGCCAATGCAGACACGATTGGCGAAATGGCCACTTTCTGCACCATAACATGCATATTTCTGTGACATCTTTAACCCTCCATGGGATTTGTCTTGCTGCAAGCCAAGTACTTCAATAAAAAATAACATTAGTATGAATACAATGCATCTATACAAACTTCACAAATATAAGACAATACACCAAGCTCATTTTGTGTAAAATCTGACCGCACAGGAGGCAGCCATTTGGCCTGTGACAATTGTGTTAGCTCTTTCAGAGAGATCTCCATTTCAGTCCCAAATCCAAACTTTTACCCTGTAACTCTGAAAATTAGTCCCATTCAAGTACCACCCTTAGAGCTAGTGCATTTTAGATCTTAACAACAGTGGTGAAGAAATTCCTTTAATTTCTTTGCCAATTATATTAAATATATAATCCTCTTGATGGATGAATGAATGGCTTCGCCCTAGTTGATCTAACAAAACTCCTTACAACTTTGATTTTTTATAATAAGTTTCTCCTTTAACCTTTCCTGGAAGAAAAGTGATCTTAGCTTCTCCAAGTAATCAAATGCACCGAGTCTTAGGACCAGATTGAAAACCTTCACAGGGTTTGATATCCATTCTAATTTGTCGTTTCCAGAAGTATGCACAATAGTCTCATTGAAGTTCAGTGATTAACAAAGTTTATCATGAGCTTCTTTTGTCTATACTCAGAGAAAGTTTCCCTGTGTGTAAGTATTCTTAAACAGCTTATAAACTTGTCAAGACATCATGAAAGATTAGTATATTTGCACCCTGGTCAAAAGAGTACAATTAAGACCACCTCTGCATGTTTTACAACTAAAGTATTACACTTCAGATTTATTTGCACTACATTGGCATGTGGCTGTTTATTTTAACAGTCACCTTGAAATGTGTTACTAACCTACATTGTCAAATTTTATATTGCACAATAACTTTGAAATTATGCTTTGAAATTATCCAAGAGCAGTGGCTAAACCTTCTGGTTGCAAGGTCATAAGAATTGTCTGAACATGTAAACTTAAACTGGTAATTCCCTTGCTCCTTAGGATCCTCTGAGAATGTACTTACCCCAATAGTTACCTAGGAAACATTAGACAGATTAAAACTGAGTCTACCTGAGTAAGTACACAAATAACCCATCAACCACCTTCCTGAACATCCGACTGACTCGCAATCTTCTGACCACGCACTCACACTCACTCCAATCTGCTAACCCAAATGGATTCCCATCCTCACCTACCAGATAACCTTGCCAACATCACTAACTCCATTACCCATACCCACTTCACCCATTTACTAACATTCAAAATCTGGATTTAAGTATTTTGAATCAATCTGTTCAGACATGGTATGACTACCTCCTGGGCAGACGGGACTTGAACCTGGCCTTCTGATCCAGAGGTGGGGAAAACTCGAACTTTCGAACTTAACATGCAGCAGCTAATGTACAAGAATGGGGTATGACTCCTGCACTGATGGCCTTTCCCAATGAATTCCTGCAGTGAGTACTTTCTTCAGCCAATGCGCTGAATGGCTTCTGAGATTAAGGATACTGTATCATCCATCAGGGACTGTGTTTTTTAATATAACTAGGCTTTCAGACTGATCAGCATTGGGAAAAAGGGATCAACACTGACTGGATGATTTGGGACCAGGTTATTTATATGTGACAAGTAAAACTATGTCCCCAATATTGATCCCATGTTATCTCATTCCAGTCACTTCTCTTCAGTAAGAGAATCATCCACTCACCACCACTTTCTGTCTCCTTACCTTTAGCTAATTTAGCATTTATGTTATCCCATTTTTTTGTTTATATTTTCTGAATAGGCCTACTACGCAGTAATTTATGAAATCCTTTTAGAAGCTCATATATATTTCGAATGCATTACTTTCAGCTGGCCCTCTGAATTTGTCTTGCTTGTAGTTTATCCAACAATGATGTTAAACTGAAGGATAAAATATAGTTGTGTTTTATCCCTCTTTGCTTGTCCAAACGAGGTTGTAATATTTGTAATTCTCTAGTCCCATGACACCACTATAATATTCAAGGATGACTTCAAAACTGTTGTGAGAGTTTCTCCCCTCCTCTCTATTTCTACCATTTTCACCCTACTTTCCATCAGCAACATAGGAAGCATTCCATCTGGACTGGGTGACTTGTTAACTCTGATGGATGACCACCTATTTAACACACCTCTATTTCTTTCCCATCTCTCTGGCACTAACTTCATTCTGTTTTTATGAAAACAGATCCAAAACCTCAGTCAAGACCTCTGCATCACAAAAATATTTCCTTTATGTCACTTTATCAGCCCAATCTTCCTCTAACTATTCTTTTCCTTTTAAGTGTTTGTAAGAAAATCCTGGGTTCCCTTGTATTGCCCTCTAATCTTTTCTTACACATAATTTTTGCCCTTTTTGCAATCTCCCTGCACCCCCCCCTTATAGTCTGCATATATTTTGTAGGTGTCTGGTACGTGATATTTATTATATATCTCTTTCTGCTAATTTACTTTAAAAGCTACTTCCAATCTAATTAATTTAGGAAAAACAGATTTGGTCTCTACGTTCTACACACAACATCCTGTTATCAAATTACAATACCAGAAATAATGAATGCTGCCATTAGCACCCTTCCCTTTCTTTATCCCTTCCTATCTCTCCTGAATGCGTTGCAGTCAAAAATGCTTAGTGATCATTTCTTCATTATAGCCACTATATCATAATCCCATGTAGCAACTTATATCTTTAGCGTGATAATCTTACTTGTAACATTTGTATGATACTCAGGTATACTTCAGCGTCACCACTCTGAACTCTTCAATGTTGCTAAATTATCTGATTGCTTATTCAACATCCAATACTGGATTGGCAAAAATTTCCCACAAATAAATATTGGGAAGACTTGAGGCCACTATTACTGATCCAGACTCAGTTCTTTAGCTACTGAAGCCATCCCCATCCCGGCAATGGGTAGAGATTAAACCAGTCTGTTCACAGTTTTGATTTCACATTTGATCCTCAGATGAGTTTCTGATCTCATGTCTGTGCTGTCACCAAGACTGCTTATTTCTATCTGCAAAAGATTGTTCAACATTTTACCTCTTTCAGCTTGTCTGCTGCTGAAAACCTCATTTGTGTATTTGTTATCCTTATATCCAACTGTTCCAATATGCTCCTGGCCAGTCTGTACATTCTACCATCCCTGAATGTAAGGTCATTCAAAACCCTGGAGGCCTAAATCTTAATGCACAGCCAGTCCTACTCTCCTCCCAGCCCTGTGCTCAGTGCCCTATATTGGTGCCAGGTCAAGCAATATCTTTATCTTAAAATTCTTATCCTTGTTTTCAAATTGCTCTTTAGACTTAACCCTTACTTCATGAACTTCAGTTGAAACATGTTGGCATCTGTGTCCTGGTGAATTGCATAATTAGGCTTGTAGATTTGAGGTGTAAGACAGTGAAGAGATGAATGATAAAGTGTGACAGAAAGTAGTTGTAAATATATGCAGAAGAGTGCAGGCTAAATTAGAATTAGAGTAAGAAATGGTAAAAAGTCAAAGCTTCATGTTCTTTTGGATGTAAGTTTCTCACTGAGCTGGAAGTTTTGTTTACAGATGCTTCGTCATCATTACTAGGTAACATCGTCAGTGAGCACTCCAGTGAAGTGTTAGTGACCCACTTTCTATTTATGCGTTTAGGATTCCTTGGGTTGGTGATGTCATTTCAGGTGATGATGTCATTTCACATTATTTTTCTCAGAGGGTGGTAAATGGGGTCCAAGTTGAGAGTGTGGTGCTGGAAAAGCACAGCAGACCAGGCAGCATCCGAGGAGCGGGAGAATCAATGTTTGGGTAAAAACCCTTCATCAGGAATCAAGTCAGTGTGTTTTTTGACAGAGTTCCAGTTGCAATGCCATGCTTCTAGGAATTCTCATGCATATCTCTATTTGGCTTGTCCTAGGATGGATGTGTTGTCCCAGTCAAAGTGGCATCCTTCTTCTTCTGTTTGAAAACAATTCTTCCAGTTTAGCGAGCAAACTTACAACCAAAACCTCAACCTGAGCTACTAATCTTCTCAAAACTCGATTTACGTTCTTTATTTCAATGTATGCAGCAATTGTAAAAAGGAGGGGTTGATGGGTTGTTGACACAGACATGAACAAATATGGCTTATCTATTATGACCATGTGATTGCAGAATAATTAAGACTGGTAACTCAATATTCAAAGGAATTCAATATTCCATGAGAATAGGCAAAAAGGAAAAAAAAAGGTGGGGTAGCTTTGTTAATAAAGAAGTATATTAGTGTGGTGTTGAGTAGTGACACAGGAATAGATCATGATGTAGAATCAGTTTGGGTAGAAATAAGGAATAGCGAGGAAAATAAATCGTGAATAGGGGTTCTTTCTGAGTCCCCGAAAGATTCCCTCACTGTAGGACAATTGGGAAAGAATGGATGTGTGTATGAAAGGCATACACACAGCTGTCATAGGGATTTTATCTGCATATTGAATGGACAAATCAGATAGGCATTAAGTTGAATTTGTAGAATGCATCAAGGATTACTTCTTAGAACAGTATGTTGCAGAATCAACCCAGAAACAGGCTAATATAGAACAGTACAGCACAGTACAGGCCCTTCAGTCTTAGATGTTGTGCTGGCTTTTTATCCTACTCTAAGATCTGACTAACCTACATATCATTCATTGTATTAACTTCCATGTGCCTATCCAAGAGTTGTTTAGATTTCCTTAATGTATCTAACTCTACCACCACTGCTGGCAGTGCAATCCATGCACCCACCACTCTCTGAGTAAAGAATCAACATCTCCCCTAAATCTTCCTCCAATTATCTGAAAGTTATGCCCCCTTGTGATAGACATTTCCGCCATGGGAAAAAGTCTCTGGCTATCCACTCTATCTAAGCCTCTCATCATCTTGTACACCTCTGTCAAGTCACCTCTCATCCTCCTTCGCTCCACTGAAAAAAGCCCTAGCTCCCTCAACCTTTCTTCATAAGACATGCCCGCCAGTCCAGGTCAATCTCCTAGTCAATCTCCTCTGCTCCTCTCTTAAAGCATCTACATCCTTCATATAATGAGGTGACCAGAACTGAACACAATATTCTAAGTGTGGTCTATCCAGAAGTCTATAGAGCTGCAGCATAACCTTTGAATGAGAGAGACTCAGGTCTAAAACCAATTTAAGTAAGGGCAATCACACACTTATAAAGAAAGAATTGTCTAAAGTAGGATGGGAAAATAAACTAAGGGGAAAATCAAAGATGAGCAGTAGCAGACATTTAAGCAGATATTTCATAATACTCAGCAAAAATTCATTCCAATCAAAAAGAAGGACTCATTATGAAGGATGATTTACTCTGTGGTTAATAAAGGCTGTCAAGGAGAATATCCATTCAAAAGCAAAGGCAGTCTCAATTATTTATCTATATTAATGACTTGAGGTCAGAGTGTAACACATACAAGTTTTCTTACAATAAAAAATAAATGGGAGGGCATATTGTAATGAGGACATAAGTAATCTTCAAGAGTGTTGGATAGGTTGAGTGAGTATGCGCAACTTGATAGATTATTGAACCCCTACAGTGCGGAAACAGCCTATTCAGCCCATCAAGTCTACACCATCCCCCCAAAGAGGATCCTACCCAGAACCACCCCTCCCTGTATTTCCCATGGCTAAGCGCAATTTAGTGTGGGCAATCCAGGTAACCACCCTGCCCATCTGTGACATAAATTTCAAAGAATTATTATACCTAAACTCTTATGTCTTTCTGATCTACAACACTACTCAAGGCCCAACTATTGTATAAGTCCTGCCCTTTTTTGTTTTATCAAAATGCAATACCTTGTATTTATCCAAATTAAACTGCATCTGCCACTCCTCAAGGAGGAGGATGAGAGGTGACTTGTTAGAGGTGTACAAGATGTTAAGAGGCATAGATAGAGTGAATAGCCAGAGACTTTTTCCCATGGCGAAAATGTCTATCACGAGGGGACATAATTTTAAAGTAATTGGAGGCATTGTCTGCATTATGCTCTGATCCCAAGTCATTAATACAGATAATAAATAATTGAGATTGCCTTTGTTTTTGATTGGATATTCTCGCTGCACATCTTTGGACTCTGGGATGAAACCGGAGCATCCGGAGGAAACTGACGTAGACATGGGGAGAATGTGCAAACTCCACACAGAAAGTCACCAGAGGCTGAAATCAAACCTTGCATCCCTGGTGCTGGGAGGCAGCAGTACTAACCACTGAGTGGCCGTGCTACCCACAATGATGTCCCAAATCGTACTGCTCAATGGTCTGAGCAATGAAGGCAAGCGTGTTAAATGCATACTTAACCACCCTGCCCACCTGTAACGTAAATTTCAAAGAATTATATATCTAAACCCCTATGTCTCTCTCTGATCTAAAACTCTACTCGGGGCCCTACCGTTGTATAAGTCCTGCCCTTTTTTTGTTTCATCAAATGGCAATATCTCATATGTATCCAAATTAAAATCCACCTACTACTCCTCAGCCCATTAACCCAATTGATCAAGGTCTCTTTGTAATCTTAGACAGTCTTCTTCACTGTCCACAATACCAGCAATTTTGGTGTCATCTGAAAACTTACTAACCATGCCACCTATTTTCCCATCCAAATCATTTATATAAAATGATAAACAAAAGTGGACTCAGTACTGATCCCTGTGAAATACCACAGATCACAGGCCTCCAGTCCAAAAAACAACCCTCTACCACCACCACCCTCTGTCTTCTACTGTAAAGTCAATTTTGTATCCAATTGGGAAGCTCACCTTGAATCCTGCACATTTTCTGTACTCTCCTATTCCCAGCCTATTCATGTATCTATGTAAGTGCTTCTTAAACACTGCTGTTACCACTTTCCCTGGCAGAGAGTTATGGCCACATAACACCCTTTGTGTTAAAAGCATTCTGCACACATGTCTTTTAAACTTTTCCACTCTCATTTTAAACCTATACCCCCTATCCATGCCCCTCACAATTTTTATATATTTCTGTCTGGTCACCCCTCAGCCTTCGATGATCTAACAAAATCAATCCAAGTTTGCCCAAACTCTTCTTATGACCATCACACTCCAATTCAGGCAAAATCCTGGTAAACATCTTTTGCACTTTCTCCAAAGCCTTCACATCTTTCTTATAGTGTGGCGAGCAAAACTGAACAAAGTACTCCAAATGTGGGTCTAACTAAAGTTCTATATAGCTGCAACATTACTTGACAACTTTTATACTCAATGTTCTGATCGATGTAGGCAAGCCCATGCTGTGTGTCTTCTCTACCACTTCTACATGTGTTGCCACTTTCTGGAAACTATGGACTTGCATCCCAAGATTCTTGTGTATATCAATGCTCCCAAGGGTCCTGCCATTTACTGTATATTTTTCTATTGCATTTGACGTCCGAAGATGTATCAACTCACTCTTGTCATGTTTAAACTTCATCTGTCTATTCTCCATCCAAATTTCCTCACTACCCTCAACTCGACCAATTTTCTGAATCACTGGAAGTATGCAAAAAGAGGTAGATAAAGTTTTGAAACATCCGGGAATTGTGGTAGATGAGGAAGTGACACAAAAGAGGACTTGAGTCATGATTTTGTTGAATAACTGGATAGGAGTGAGGAGTTGAATGGCCTACTCCTGCTTCAGTTTCTTATGTGTTGCTATTTCTATAATCTGTTCCATCCTCACAATATTCTTTGACCTGTGCTAGCCTCTGGTGCATTCCCCAAACATAATTGCTCTGCCATTGCTGGGCTTGCCAGAGATGCCTAGACTCCAAGTGCTTGAATATACTCCCTATACCTCTCTTTAAGATACATTTTAAAGCCTATCACTTGACCACACATTTGGTCATCAGTCTAATCTGTTATAGACTATATTTGCTTTCAAGTTAGGTGCAAGTAATGGATTGCTGTGAATTTTCTTATGCAAGTTTGTACAAAATGTAGGCAGTTTACACATGATTGATTTAGTAGTACTTTTGCCTTGGAAACACAAGGTTTTTGGTTTAAGGCCCACTCCAGGCACATTGTTGTTTTATTGGAACTTGCTGTGTAAACGTTAGCTAGTATATTTCCTACATTGTGCATCATAAAGCATTTCATTGGCTATAAAATATTTTAGGGTATCTGATGGCCATGAAATGCATTTACGAATGCAAGACTGATCTTTTTGATACCATTTGTTATCTAAAGGCAATAAAATTAATTTGATCATTACCAAAAGTTTAGTTACCTTGTAATTTAGTTTGAGCGATGCACAAAAATCATACACTATTTCAGATTCTCTAACCACTAGCAGCTATTTTGCAATCAAATTACAATCTCTTGGTATGAAAATACCACATGTTTTGTGTTTCTGCTATTTTCATTACTTGTGTGCAACTAAGAGGAGATTTTCTTGTGAAACACATTAACCTTTTCTCAATCTCTGGTCATATGTCACTAATGACTATTCCACAACAATATACATGGACAGACAAAACAAATAAGTTTGTTTCTCTCTCTGCCTGTAGATTCCTCGAGCCCTCCAAACCTTCAGCAACTCTACAATCCTTCGCTTTTGATGCCTTATGCATCTTAAATTTTAAACATTGTACTATTAGTGACTGTCTGCCCATGCTCCATGCTCTGGAATTCCTTCCTAAACCTTTCTGCCTCTCTCCTGAAGATGGTCCTTAAAACCCACCTCTTTAGGTCAGCTTTCCTAATATAACAGTAAGTAACTTTGTGTCTCAGTACTAACATAAGATATTATTACAATGGATATCAAAGAAACTGGGCCTAAAGGACACAAACTTTAATTATTGAAAATAAATTATTTGGCGGAACGTTTTTGATCGATAAACACTAAATATTTTGAAATATTTAAAAATTACTGAGACTGCAGTTACACTGTGCTAAAAGCTGCAAAATAAGCTGAAGGAAAATTGAATATTACTTACACTTCCATCACTGCATGGCTTTAGTTCTTTCCAGAATGTTTGTGTCTGTGTCAGGTCCACCTTGTTTAGAGGTAATGACACCTCTCCAATAGGATCATTTCGACTGAAACGATCATAATCCAGGACTTGAAGATACAGCACTCTCTGAACCACCTTCTCATAAGGGAAACCTGAAGGCAGAAAAAGAAAGCAAACAGTTTCATCTAGTGCCAGTCTAATAAAGTTTCTCTGAACTGCTTCCAATGCATTTGCACCCTTCCTTAAATAAGTTGATTGATGCTGTGTACTTATGATGCGGTTTCAACAATGCCCAGGAGGATTGAAGCAGAGACTCTCAACATTTATATTCAATTATATTCACAATAAAGAATAACTATCTTTCAACTTTCACAATTATTTGCTGTAACTACAGACTAGCCTTCTGCATTCATGTATTACAATATCCAAATCCCTCTATGTTTAGAGCACTGCAATTTCTCACCATTTAGATAATGTGCCTCTTTTTATTCTTCTTGCCAAAATGGACAATTCATATTTTCCCATATAATAATCCCTGATTTATCAGAGTCTCTTCAGCTCAAACTGGTCTGTTCAACTATTAGCTTTGAAGTGAAACAGTTTTAATGAATTGAATAACCAAATTACTTGAGTATGTTGCTTACATTCAAAGATAGTTCAAAGAAATTGCTCAAGTTGCAAATAGTTCCTACAGATGGATTTTTTATCTGGATTGCACTGGCACCCTGGAGATTCCATAGTTTGCAAGTGCAATACCTCCCTGCCCTGCTAACTTTATTGTGTCTTAATTAAATTATTATATAGTTACTTAATTATTAAATAAACCCCCTTCTCAATACCACTAACAGAGCTAACTTAAATAGAATCTAATAAACTTCACCACATAGGAATAAGATAACTATTGAACTTACTCATTTTTTAGTTTCCTTTTGCTAGAGTCACCTAAATAATTCAAAGCAATGCAATTATAGTTGTTTAAAACAATGACGTTCTTCTTAATTTTAGCACTTTCTACAGTCCCGGATGGTGGTTATTCACCAACCAATTAATTGACAATTTCCTTGTCACAGTTTAATTTATTTTACTTGGTTATCTATCCTCCTGTATATTTCCCACAGTTCTGCCTCTCCCCCTGCTCTCCCAGCCAATTAGCTTATGATATTCCTCAGATTTCAATGTTCACTGTTTATTTAAAATTGTTTTTCTCAAGGTCCTCCGGTCTCGGTATTGCTTGATCTGATGATTCACTGGCTTTGTTGGAACTAACTGCAAACAGCTCCAGAGGCTTTAGTTGCTTCCAGAATGTCTGTGTCAGGTCCACCTTGTTTACAGGTAATGACACCTCTCCAACAGAATCATCTTGAATGAAACTATCATAATCCAGGATTTGAACGTACAGCACTCACTGAACCACTTTCTCACCCAACTCATCTTTGTGTGTACCCATGTGGCTTTTCCCAAATTTAACATTTTTTTCCTCCAAATAATATGGAGTATTCACTTTGAATACACATTCTGTGTTGCTGGTCAAAACCTCTTAAGGTTTGAGAAATAGGGTGACATCTTTATTTCAAATGATCTATTCAATCTGATAATAATGTCTCCAAAGTGCAAAAAGAAGTCAGGTGACTTGGGTTTGCATCTTTGCCAAATTTTAAAATGTGAAACTAATTTGAAGCTCAGAAAAGGCTATGCTAGTCCTGGTCATGACACATGTGACAACAATTTTTTTTTTAAAAGTTTCAAATCAATCTCCCAGCTATTTAAATACATACAATATGTTCAAATGGTTTTCATCCAAGTCCCATGTGAGAAGCTACCTAAAGTATAACATTAATTCGTTCAATTTTCCAATCTTTATTCAGAGAAGCATAACACAAAAAACTTGATGTCAGAATGTTGAGCATAAGCCTATATATGTTTTACTTATTTCTGTGAAAGTCCTTTGAATGAAGATAATACACCACCGAAGTAATTAGGTTATTCATTTCATTAAAGCAGTTTCACTTCGGTGCTAATAGTTGAATAGTTCAACAGTGAGAAGCAGGCAGAAATGAAATAATTTATTTCATTCATATTAGGTATGCTTGATTGAATGAACATGTACTCTAGTTGATAAGATCATTTTATAACTTCTTTCAGTGCTTTGATTCTTCCACCATTAAAATTAAAAGCACAGGAACCACAATCTAAGATTGTCATTGCATTGTACCTCACCTGTTCATGATTGAAGAGTTTATTTGAGTGGGCTGTTTGAACATTTCTAAAATGTGGAAATTTGTTTTCAAAGAAGGCCAATCTGTCACATCTCACGTGGAAGCATTATACAAGTTTTAAGTTCATTTCATCATCAAAGGAAATGTCAGAACTCAAAACATGCTTCTATTAAAAATGTAGCAATGAACTGAGTATTTCACTCCACCTTTATGTGATAAAGCTCTTTGATATTGCGCTATGAGATCAGCTTGCATTGCAATGACAAAATATTATAACAATTACTGCAGTGAAACATGAAACAATTTCTAGCCAAGTTAAATGGAAGGTATTGTTGTGAAAGATTTGGCAAATGTTTGGTTTGGCAAGGATAAATAGAACAAACATTTGAGGTGATGAACCACTAGTGCAATTGATCTTACTGCATTTTAAATTAATAAATGAATAAAAGTACAATTTACCTAGTTGGCTGAATTTTCAACATGGCTGTGGAAAACAGCAGGCATGTGTTTGAGTCAGAAATCTGCTTCTGATGCAAAACTGATTAAAGTTCTGACTTTCGTAGACCTCAGCCCTTAATTGATATGAAGATGGGTTCTCAGGGCTACTGGAAGTAGGAATGGAGGCGAGTCGGAAGAAACAAATGATACCTTATTTCTGATACCTTGTGGTAGCCATTACTGAGATGGCTTGTTTTCCTGATGGAGAAATCTACTCATTGTGCCTTTCACAGCACTAGAGCGATGTCACAGGACAGAAGGAGGCCTGACACCTGGATCAAAGTAGACCTTTGCTTCATAAAGGCCCAACATGAATCTAATGCTGGAGGGTATGAGGGAAAGAGGAAGGCCCTCTGAGGAGAATGGCAGCAAAAGGTCATCTTGTCATGTAGCAGGGGCACTTCTCTGTTCAAAGTTATCATACTCCGCCTCATCTTCGTCCTTCTCCCTCACCTCCGGCTCTTTCCCCCTAATGTGCCATCTCCTTCCAGGGCCTGACCATCCTTAACATCCACAATTTTCTGGAAGGCAACATCACAAAGAATGCAGCAAACCATGATAATGTCCAAGATCTATGCATGAGGGAATTGGAGGACACCTGACTATTCCAGTACCACACCTTCAGAAGCTCGATGGCATGTTCAGTGATGATCCTATTTAGTAAGTAGCGTTAGCTGCATAATCACTGAATCTCTGTTTGGACTCCCATAGACAGATCAGATGCCATTTCTTAAAGGCATTTTCTTTGCCCTTTAGATTCACATTGCACACTGGGGTGAACAGACTAACTAGAAGCAAAGGTAAGCTATTCAGCTCTTCGAGCCTGCTTTGCTACTCAAAAAACTTGTGCCTGATCTGACTGTGGCCTCAACTCCATTTTCCTGCTTACCCTGATATACCTTGACTCCCATAAGTCAAGAAATTAACTCTGCCTTAAATACATTAAATGACTGACTCTCAACTGCTCTCCAAAGTAAAAATGTACAGGTTTTCATTTTTGCACAATATATGCCATCTGCCAATTTTTACCTACTCACTTAACCTATCTAATTCCCTTTGCAGACTCCTGATGTCTTCTTCAAAGCTTACATTCCTACCTGGTATTAGCACCAAATTTAGCAATTATACACTGGAGAGGGTTTCTCCACGATTCCCATTGACGGTGCCACACATGCTCAAATAGTATTTTGATATCAAGGGCAGTCACTCTTATTTCACACCTAGAATCCATCTCTTTAGTTGATGTTTGAACCAAGCTGTAATGAAGCCTGAAGCTGAATGGTCATGAAACCAAACTAAACATCATTGGGTATGTTTCTAATGAGTAACTGCTACTTGTTAGCATATTCTGCAATTTATTTTACTGCAATGCAGATTATGTTTTGAAAAGAAGTGCATCTCATTTTTTTCTTGCTGGAAAATTCCACACAGCGTGCCATGCATATATCAGCCCCTAAATCACTTATCGACACGATCTTTTCACTGTTGTGATGTATGATGTTTAGGACAAAAACAGATTGCAAATCCCATTAAATATACAGGAAAAGAAAAATGTCTGCTTCGTTCAGGAGCTTGTTTCTGCATATAAATGACTGAAGTCACCTTAAAATGGGTCAGTTGTAATCACTTAAGGGGCAAATCATATGGTACAGTAGAAATTGTGTGTAATCCATTAGTTTTAGATAATATTGAACCAAATAGAAATAGGGACATCAAATGCATAGGTGTACAGACGGGAAAGATCTGTTCCTAATCAGTTCCACCCTGAGTTCCCAGTTGCAGAGTACAGATGACTACAGATGAGATGGCAGGATTAAACTCAGAAGACATATTTCTCACTGATGACTGCATAACATTCACCATGTACGTTTTCACATGAAGAAATGTCACTTGGATAAGTGATTGGCACACGTATAGTTGTATCTTTACAACAGATATCATTGACAGGAAAGTACTAAAACCAATAATGATCACAGTGTGGGGACAAGGGGGAGGGTATAGGCAACAACCAATTGGATAAGTATTTTGTAATTTATTAGAGTAGATTACTTACAGTGTGGAAACAGGCCCTTCGGCCCAACAAGTCCACACCAACCCGCCGAAGCGCAACCCACCCATACCCCTATATTTACCCCCTCACCTAACACTATGGGTAATTTAGCATGGCCAATTCACCTGACCTACACATCTTTGGACTGTGGGAGGAAACCGGAGCACCTGGAGGAAACCCACGCAGACACGGGGAGAATGTGCAAATTCCACACAGTCAGTCACCTGAGATGGGAATTGAACCCGGGTCTCTGCCGCTGTGAGGCAGCAGTGTTAACCACTGCGCCACCGTGCCGCCCAATATTCAATGTTATCTCTAGTTGCGTGATCAATTTAGCTAAGTAGAAATACTTCACTCTAAAAAGGCTTTTGCTTCAAATGACTAAGACAGAGTGTTAGAAGTGCAATGTTGCACTGCATTATACCTGGGCTGAAATCTACCTGATAATTGAGGCCAATCAGTGCAATATTCATGGTTTGCCATTGGGTGTCAGTAACACATTATATTTACAAATCATGCTGAAGTTAACTGGAGATAAAATAAGCTCTGCATCCATCAGCGCCTGCTGAAATCCAGTACTAGAATCCTCAAAGTTGGATACTAGAACCAAAATGGAAATTAATTTGACAGCCCATAATGTAACACTGCTGCTGACCATCCAATTTCTTCAATATTCACCACCACAAAAACAAAAATGCTTTCCTGTGAGGCCCAGAGTTCCATGATGTTAAAATAGGCAGCTCCAACATGGTTCAGTTTCCTGTATATTGCTGAACAGAGAGAGATGCTGTCTTTTTTTTAAAAAACTGGATAAATGCAAGAATGTCAAAGTTAAGGTGATCAAAAATAAATTGTGTGACAGGAGCAAAGAGTGCCAATTGGTTGGAAAATCAATTCTGATTGACCAAGGCATTGTCATGGAGAAAGCAACAGGATACTGTAGGTTTATTTATAAGGCAGATGGAAATCAGAAGGTTTGATTAAGTCTGTAGTTCAAGTCATTCATTTAGCTAGGAAATTGGGAAGTTTGCATTTGTCCTGATAAGTGCAAGGTAAAAAAAGCAACATCTTTCTTTTCAGCAATTTTTAACTTTTCTAGTGTCAAGCAACAGTATCCTGTATATATTATAAACAAATATGGCTTTCCCCTTTTCCAATTACAATTTTTACAACACAAACAAAATTAAGCCCATATTTTAACTTTGAACAATAGGGCAAGGTTGGACAGCCAAATCAAGCTGAACAGAGTGGCATTAAGCCTGAGAGATCTTAACTCCGGGAGGTTATCTGTTATAGCCAGAACAATGTGTTTTGATGATCATTTGAGACTTGCCCCCCCATGCGAAACAAAATAGCCATTATAACAATAACCTCTTTCTGATTAACTCAAATTCACAAACCCAACCAATAATCTCACTAAATTGTTTCTTTTTTTTGACAAAAATCATAGAACTACTGGCGCAGTGGTAGAGTCCCTTTTCCTGGATCAGGAGGCCTGAGTTCAAGTACCATTTGTGCCAGAAGAGTGTTGATTAGAAAATAAAAGGAAAAATAGGACTATCTCATCAACAAGCTTTAACTCCCGTTATGATGCTCATCCCCAATACCATATTTCACAACTTAAAAATCATGTGGATAAACAACTTCTGACCAACCTCTCAGAATTCTTATTTTTTCCCACAGTTGACAGACTTGAAACTTTTCACCACAGTGAACAATTTATCTGGATCGACTTTATCTGTTTTCTTCATTATCTTTAATACTGCAGTGTCGGCTACAATTTCTAGGAGTCTACCTTCACTATAACAACCTTTATGCTTTTTTCCAGTAAAAACAAGTCTAGGTCCTCTAATCTCTTTAACCCGCTCAGTTTAATGATTAATAGGCTTCCTATGTCCACACCCTCATTTTTTTTTCTAAATCCACATTTCTAGCATCTTGCTTTCATTATCATGTAACAGGAGAAAGTGAGGTCTGCAGATGCTGGAGATCAAAGTTGAAACTTTATTGCTGGAACAGCACAGCAGGTCAGGCAGCATCCAGGGAACAGGAGATTCGACGTTTCGGGCACAGGCCCTTCTTCAGGAATGGCCTGAAGAAGGGCCTGTGCCCGAAACATCGAATCTCCTGTTCCCTGGATGCTGCCTGACCTGCTGTGCTGTTCCAGCAATAAAGTTTCAACTTATCATGTAACAACCTGGACAACTAGCAGCGTCATTACTGTAACCACTGCATGAATTAAACTTCACATTGCCTGTTAATTCTGTGTTGTGCAATTTCCCTGAGAGGTTCAAACAACAATTGCATAACATTACTCTCATGCAATTCTTAAACTCAACAACTCTTCCTGCATATTCATTATGCCCTGCACAACTGATTTGAAACATTTTATTATATTATAACCTTCCAGATGTCAAATAGATGTTGCATAAATTGTCTGATGCAGTCACTTGTAAACAACTTACAGGGAAATGTTAGTGAATGGATTAAAGCAAGGCACGTGATTTAGGATGAATTGATCCCACAGTTTCCCAAGTCACAACATTATTACTCACCCAAGTAAAGAAACAGTGGAACAATTGACAATGAACTGACAAAATTATCAACCTCTAACAAAATTAATCAACCTCACCTTCAAATAAGAATGTCTCATTCCAATGCGGGTTTAAATTCTTTCTTTTCACCTTTGTTTCGAGTTTGTGTTTCTTGTCAGGTAGCAGATAAATTTTAACAAATGGGTCACTGGTACCACTAAAGTCCTTCGCTGGCAGCTCTACCGCCTTCATTATTTTTACAGTGAAGGTAGACTCCTGGAAATTGTAGCCAACACTGAATTGAATTCGACCCAGGTTTTCACGTGAACTTCCCTCATGGTCATCCTCAGAGCCTGGTGACAGCTGGAAGAAAGAAAATACCAAATTTTGTGAAAATGGCAAGGTTTTGAAATTCTGTTCCACTTGTAGATGCTCATAAGATTCTGAATATGCTTCTGTAGGTTCCTGAACAAATCATATGACTCAATGATAGGGCTTGCAAAGATTTTGAAATTTCTTTCCAGGCCTCATGACTTCTAAGATGGTCCTAACCATGTCGTAATCTGTCATGTGGCTCAGTGTCAGAATTTGTTTGAGAACACTTCTGAGTAGCTACATGGGAAATTTTGGTATTGTAATGGTATTATATAAATGTAAGTTGCTGTTCGATAAAAGGTATTTTTTTGAATATGTACCTCTTGACTTTGATTTCTAGTTTTTTTTCATTTCTGGAATTGCAATCTATTGGTTTTCAACAATGTATTCTTTATGAGATAGAAACACAAAGAATTACAGCAACAAAATCAATCAAGTGAGTTAACACAGTTTCAATACAATTCACAATTAGCCAACCACACAAAGCTGATTCGTGTTGATTTATTGTCTTATTCTTAGTGGCATAGATTCCTGATACAGGAAAACATGACACTGCTGCAATATGGATAGTTGAGACAGAATCAAATCGCAGGAGCAGACTGGATAAAGCTTTTCGTTCTACCATGCTTTAAAGTTGACACTGGAGCCTGAGATGGGAAGTACTCCTTCCTTAGTATGAGCATCTTCACCTTTGTGAGTACAACTGTTCATAATAAAAAAAACACGAGAAATATTTTGTCCTCTCTTTAGCGGTGAATAGAAGAGAAGGGGCCAGTTAGCTCAGTTGTCTGGATGGCTGGTGAGTGATGCCAATAGTGTGGGCTCAATTCCTGCACTGGCTGAAGTTACCATGAAGAATGCTTCTTCTCAACTTCTCATATCGCCTGAGGCCATGATGATCCTCAGGCTAAACTGTCACCAGTTGACTCTCTCTAATGAGAAAGCAGCTTTATGATCTGATAAGACTATGGTGACTTTACCTTTATTAGAACAGATCATGTGCAGAAATAATGGGCTAACCTTCATGAGAAGTGGCAATCACCTGTATTTTGCCACTTCAACTCTTGCTTATGAAAGAAGGCAGCTTCACATTTTTGAGAGAGGATTCCAATCAGGGCTACCTCCAAAACATCCTTAGAGCCACTTTGACAGCTGCTTTAAGTACATAAAGGTGTTGTTTTAATGTGCCAGCAGTAGGATCCAGATGTGTAGGAGTTCAGGTGCCAGGTTGCCATTCGGGAGGTGGGTACAGAGCCAGATGAATATGGGGATTATTCATTCTCAGTTTGGTTACCATGATTCAGAATGAAAAAGATTTGCATTGATGTATGTAATCAAATGGTAAGACTAGCTTTGATCACTTTAACCAATGGAGATGCTTATCAGGCAGCTAATCATGGACATTTTAATTTCATACAAATTTTATTATTATCCCACAGAGAGATGGTAAATTCGTATTTGAACTCATCCTGTACCATATTGTGCTATCCCTTCTAGCTATATTTGGAGTTCACTTCACATCAAAGAATTTTAGAAGGAGTGGGGAAAATTAACTCTGACCAAGATACAAAGTGCCTGATGGTGAAAAGAGACCAAGATAGGCATGCTTTTACAGAGTAAATTAGATAAGCAGAGACCTTCAGAGGATTAGGAAGTTACAGTGGTATCTGGAATATTTACTCAATAACAGCTAAATCAATGCAACTGCAATACAAGAGAGATGAGGCTGTTAACTTCAATTTAAAAACAAGTCCATAAAGGTCAAAGGCATTGATTGGATAGTCTGTTAAACATGCATAAAAGGACATTTACTAGCATGAGATAGAATGGAATCAGAGATAAATATATCCGTAATGGTTCTTGGTGTAGTGCCGTGATAGTGTGCATACCTTTGAGCCAAGAGGCCTGGGTTCAAATCCTATCCTGCTCTAGAGGTATGTAATAATACATCTTGAACAGGTTGATGCAAAATACCTGTGTGTAATATTTCTCTCAGTGAATTAATCTATTACAAATGTGATTTATATATATTTTAATATTATTTGTTTAAGAGTTCGGATTTTGATCTTTGACCAGGAAAGGGATTTAATTATTAATGTCAAGTATTTTTGGCGAAGAGTGATTTCTTTAAAAAAATACAAGGAAGATAGTTCTTGGAGATTAATGGAATGTATTAACATTGGGAGAGTTTTACAAGGCAACAAAATAAACAGTTGTGCATCAGGCTTCAGTTTTCTTGTTTTCTTTGGCTTAATGGAAACATTCATAGCTTGAAGAAACATTTTGGTTTGAGTTTGCAGAAGTCATGGTTGAAGGTGAATGTGTAAAACAGTTTCTCCTGATGAAAGGAGATAGTTTAGGACCATCAAAAAATAGGTTACTTTCAGTAAAGGAGACATAGAAACTAGGAGCAAGAGTAGGTCATTTTGTCCTTGGAGCCATCTCTACCATTCAACTAAATCATGCCTGATCCTCTAATTCAACATCATATTTGCACTTTCTTTCCATACTCCTTGATGTACTTTACATCTAAAATTTATTAATAACTTTCTTGAATATATTCAGTGACCCGATCTCCACAGCCTTCTCACATAGTGAATTCTATAGGTTGATCACCCACTGACTGAAGAAACCTTATCTTATTAGGCCTGTATGGTCTACTCTGTATCCTGAAATTATGATACCCTAGTTCAAAATTTCCCAACCAAGAAAATTATTTTCGTGTCTGGTCAAATCTGCTCTCATTCTTCTTAACTTTAATGAAAACAAGCCAAGTCAAACCAATCTCACGTTATATGTTATCCTCCCATCCCCAATCTCAGTCTAGTGAACTCCTGCTGCACTCTCTCTATGGAAACTGTATCCGTTGTTAAAAAGGGAAACCAAAACGGCACACAGTACTCCAAATGTGGTCTCACCAAGGCCCTGTTTAACTACAGTAAGACATTTCCTTCTGAACTCAAATCCTCTTCCAGTGAAGACCAATATACCGTTTGCTTTTCTAATTGCTTGCTACACCTGCCTGTTCATTTCACCAACTGGTGTACAAGGACACCCAGATCCCTTTGTGTCCATATTTCCTAATTTATCATATTTAATTAATACTATGCCTTTTGTTTGACATTCTGAAGTGTATAACTTCACATTTATCCATGTTATACTGCATTTGCCATGTATTTGCTTAGACACTCAACTTGCTTCAACTGCCCTGAAGCTTCCTTGGATCTTCCTCGCAACTTCCTAGGTTTATGTCGTTTAATTAAATTTGAAAGTTCCAGATTATCTAAAGCTAAAAATATCAAACTCAGATTTATGGAGTGTCAAAGAAGAGGCTATCAGTTTTTCAGGACCTGGAATTGAAATGTTCATTAAGTTAGACCTATCGATGTGACATGGAAGGGAATACTCTCTAGTGCAAGTTCTATAAAGTGGTGCTGTTGAATTGAAAGACAATGGCATTAAAACCAAACAAAAACACTGAAATCAGATTGCAATCAGGATCTGAGTTGTTCAATAAAAGCATCAGCTGGAGTCATAACAACTGCAGATACTCTCGATGGGATTTGAAATCACTGGACTTAAAACATTGTTGTTCTTTTTAAAGTAATGGGTGCATAGTGGTTCTCATAAATGAGCTCCACTGTGGTGAAGTCTATTGCATGTAGTTTTCAGAATTGGAAGATTTAACATGGATTATTTTAATCTTTCACAGAAGTTTAACTGAGCGATTTAGCAAATTAACTGAAGATGGAAGTAAAAGCAGGATCCTGTAACGATGAGCTGTTTCATGTAATTATCCAACATTTATAATTGGAAGGAAGGAAACCTGAACTTGGGATGTCACAGATGGAATTAACCAAAAAACAGTTAGAAATGAAGAAAAAAATAACTGTATATAGAAAACTAAATTTAAAAAAGACTTGAATTAGAGAAGAAAGACAAAGAGAAGGAGCTGGAATTAAAAGAACATGAAACGCAAAGACACAGAGAAATTAGAGAATGAGTTAGCCAGGGCCATCTTAGCACAAAGAAAGTTGGAAAAGATAATAGTTCTACAGAACCACCAGAAGGATACAAAAATGACAAAAGAGAAAGGCTGCATCCAAAAAGTGAAATAAAGAAGTTAAAATCTTCATTTGTAAGAGGAATGGACATATCAAAGACAATTGCTGATAGCTGTATGTAATACCAATTTCAGTTGTAGAAACGGCTGAGGAATTTTCTGAATATGGAGCATCGGGAAAGCAAGTTAAAAATTAGTGAACCAGATGTTTTTTTTTTCCTGACAATGGATTCATGGTGATCATTAGACTCTCAATTCCAGATTCTATTAAATTCAAATTTTACCATCTGCCATGACAGGATACGAGTCTATGACCCCAGAACATAACTTAAGTTTCAGGATTAGCAGTCCAATGATAATGAGGCCATCAGCTTAGCTCAATGTAGATAATTGCATTTTACTGTATTGCATACTCTTTTTACATAAATGGTTCTGTAGTTTATAGCTAAGAGTATGGTCCGTAAGTGAGATTATTTGAGCAACAATATCTATAACATAGAAAGAGGATATGTGCCACTATGGGGGAATTTACCAGTCCCTTGGAAGCACATTTAGAGGCAAGGTAGCAAGCAAACTCTAAGAGTAAAAACAGTGTGCAGGATCCCCAACATATTCTTGCCTGCTTTTCCTGGAAGCATTCTAAGGAAGGCTCACTTGACCTGAAATTTTAATTTGATTTCTTTCCACAGATGCTGCCAGATCTGCTGAGCTTTTCCAACAATTTCTGTTTGCATTTCCTGGAAGCAACTTCTGTACAGTAGTGGCAACCTGCCATCTGTTGCACTGGGAAATTTGTGAGGTAGAGAATCTCAGGAGGTACTTCAAAAACTGAAACAGTGGACCACCTAGAATCACAGAATCCCTATAGTGTGGAAGCAACCCATCAAGTGATCTATATGGACATCAGTAAAGCATTCGACAAGTTCCTCATGGTAGACTGGTTAACACAGAATGCAGGGAGAACTAGCCATTTGGATACAGAAGTAGCTCAAAGGTAGAAGACAGAGGGTGGTGGTGGAGGGTTGCTTTTCAGATTAGAGGCCTGTGACCAGTGATGGTTCACACGTATTGGTGCTGCTTTTCGTCATTTATGTAAATGATTTGGTGTGAACATAGGTCCACTTTGTAAGTTTACAGATGACACCAAAATTGGAGGCGTAATGGACAGCAAAGAAGGTTACCTCAGAGTGCAATGGGATCTTGATCAGATGGGCCACTGGGCCAAGACGTGGCAGTTGGAGTTTAATTTAGATAAATGTGAGGTGCTACATTTTGGAAAGGCAAATCAGGGCAGGACTTATACACTTAATGGTAAGGTTCTGGGAGTGTTGCTGAACAAAGAGACCTTACAGTGCAGGTTCATTGCTCCTTGAAAGTGGAGTTGAGGTAGATGGAATAGTGAAGGCAGCGTTTGGTGTGCTTGTCTTTGTTGGTCAGCCATGATGTCGAGGAACCAGTGTTGGACTGGTGTGGACAAAGTTAAAACTCACACAACACCAGGTTATAGTCCAACAGGTTTATTTGGAAGCACCAGCTTTCGGAGTGTTGCTCCTTCATCAGGTAGCTGTGGAGCCGGACCATAAGACACAAAATTTATCGTACAACAGTTACATGATACTGTAATCTTTTGCTATAAATTTTGTGTCGCCATTCTGAAAGCTAGTGCCTCCAAATAAAACTGTTGGACTATAACCTAATGTTGTGAGATTTTTAAGTTTATTCATCAGAGCATTGAGTAGCAGAGTTGGGAGGTCATGTTGCAACTATACAGGACGTTGGCTAAGCCGTTTTTGCAATACTAAGTGCAATTCTAGTCTCCCTCCTATAGGATGAATGTTGTGAAGGGTTGGAGGATTTGAGCTATAGGGAGAGGTTGAATATGCTGGGCTGTTTTCCCTGAGGGGTGACCTTATAGAGGTTTACAAAATTATGAGGGGCATGGATAGGATAAATAGACAAAGTCTTTTCCCTGAGTTGGGGGAGTCCATAAGTAGAGGACATGGGTTTAGGATTAGAGAGGAAAGATGCAAAAGTACAGGTTTTTCATGCAGAGGGTGGTGTGTGTATGGAATGAGCTGCCAGAGGAAGTGGTGGTGACTGGTACAATAACAACATTTAAAAGATATCTGGATGAGTATATGAATAGGAAGGGTTTAGAGAGATATTGGTTGGGTGCTGGCATTTGGGACTTCTGATTAGCGTGGATGAGTTGAACCAAAGGGTCTGTTTCCATGCTGTATATCTCTATGACTCAAGGAGTATACATCAACACTTTCAAATAGAATCCCACCCAAACTCACCCTCTACCCTATATCTGTAACCCTGCATTCTGCATTGCTAATCCACCTAGCCTGCACAGTCCTGGACATGATGGTCAATTTAGTATGGCCAACCTACCTGACCTGCACATCTTTGGATAGTGGGAGGAAATCAGAACACCTGGAGGTGACCCACACAGACACAGGAAGAATGTGCAAATTCCATACATACAATTGCCCGAGGGTGGAGTCAATCCAGGGTCCTGGCGCTGAGAGGCAGTCATGCTACCCACTGAGCCACCATATAGCCTTAATTTGTTTGCTGCTGGGAGGTGACCAGTGGCTGGCTGAGTCACTGATGCCTTGAGGTGGAAATTTCCAGTGAATTTCCTACATTAAGCTTTAACGACTTATAAATCCATTCAACTGTGTACCCATTGCTTGCAATTGAGTACATTGTTTATGTATCAATCCCACTTCAGGGAAAATGGCCTGGGGATGGGATAGTGGTAGCACATTGGCCAAAGAAACAAATTTCTGCACCTGCCCATAATTGCACTGTCCTCCACTGGGGCCTAAAACTCCTGCTGCAAGGATGCAACAGCAGACAGACAGTTTTTGTTGGACTTACAAGTAGTAGTAAAATAATGGCGTAAATTAGAAAATACTAGTTTAATTGGCAATGTGATGCAATATTTGTACCCAATGTTTACAATCATAAGATCACGCACTGACAAGTCTTTTTTAAGGCATACCTTGTCAGAAAACACTAGAAAGGTTCTCTCCTCTCCTCTAGGCATGCAGTGATCACGATGTCTGAAAATATGGATACTACTGAGTAACATAAATATTCAAAAATGTCTTCTTCTGCCATTGTACAAAGATGACAAGATGGAAATGACAAGAACATTGTGATGGATGGTTTTATTTTTTCCATCACTGCAATACTCATTACTACTTTCTCTATGATTATAATATTTAAAGGCAATCTTTACAACAAACAGCAAAAAAAACCGCATGAGCTGATCCAATTCTCAATTTAGCAATCTCAGTATACAGACTATAAATAGAATAAATCTCTATAACAAAGGAAGAGACTGAAGCATGTGTTGTTAACACTCTAGGAGTTTTGACAGCTGAGTTATGAGAAACTGTTAAATTGCCTGTTTTTCAGAAATAATTTATTTTGTAATCAAAAGGATGAAGTTCTGAAATGATAAGGGGAAAAGAAATGTTTGCATTTACATTGCACCTTAGCACTATTCTCAAAGATTTGTTTATTTTAAATATAAATGATTTACTTTGGAAAGCAGTGAATAAGGTGTTCGACAAGGTTCCCCTGGGAGACTGGTTAGCAAGGTTAGATCTCATGGAATACAGGGAGAACTAGCCATTTGGATACAGAACTGGCTCCAAGGTAGAAGACACAGGTTGGTGGTGGAGTGTTGTTTTTCAGACTGGAGGCCTGTGACCAGCAGAGTGCCCCAAAGATTGGTGCTGGGTCCACTACTTTTCATTATTTATATAAATGATTTAGATGTGAGCATAAGAGGTATAGTTAGTAAGTTTGCAGATGACACCAAAATTGGAGATGTAGTGGACAGCAAAGAAGGTTACTTCAGTGTACAATGGGATCTTGATCAGATGGGCCAATGGGCTGAAAAGTGGCAGATGAAGTCTAATTTTGATAAGTGTGAGGTGCTGCAATTTGGGAAAGCAAATCTTAGCAGGACTTATACACTTAATGGAAAAGTCCTAGGGAGTGATATAGAACAAAGAGACCTTGGAGTGCAGGTTAATAGCTCATTGAAAGTGGAGTTGCAGGTAGATAGGATAGCAAAGAAGGCATTTGGTATGCTTTCCTTTATTGGTCAGAGTATTGAGTACAGGAGTTGGGAATCATGTTGCGGCTGTACAGGACATTGATTAGGCCACTGTTGGAATATTGCGTGCAATCCTGGTCTCCTTCCTATCCAAAAAATGATGCAAAACTTGAAAGGGTCCAGAAAAGATTTACAAGGAATTTGCCAGGATTGGAGGCTTTGAGCTATGGGAGAGGTTGAACAGGCTGGGGCTGTTTTCCCTGGAGTGTCGGAGGTTGAGGGGTGACAAAGTCTTTTTCCTGGGGTGAGGGAGACCAGAACTAGAGGGCATAGGTTTAGGATGAGAGGGGAAAGATATAAAAGAGACCTAAGTGGCACTTTTTGTCACGCAGAAGGTGGTGTGTGTGTATGGAATGAGCTGCCAGAGGAAGTGGTGGAGGCTAGTACAATTGCAACATTTAAGAGGCATCTGGATGGGTATATGAATAGGAAGGATTTGGAAGGATATGGGCTAGGTGCTGGCAGGTGGGACTAGATTGGGTTGGGATATTTGGTCAGCATGGATGAGTTAGACCGACGCGTCTGTTTCCATGTTGTACATATCTACGACTTTATGACTCCTCACTGAAAGATGCCATCAAAAACAACAATAAAACTGCTACTATGTGAAGACACGTAGATGTTTAAAATGTAACTATAACTAGCCCACTTCAATAACAAACATGTATTAAATAACTGCATGATAATGTGCGGCATGCATATATCAAATTTATAGATTAAAGAGTGACTTGTATGTAATGTAAAAAGAATTGTAATCATGCTATGCTATATTGTTTTAAACTATTTTACACATTCAAACTAAATTCCTTAGTGCATGACAGAAATGATGGGGTTAAGTCCACACAGCACAAACAGAGTTTTTGTTTATGTAGTGTCATCCTTGGCTCAGAATGCCAAGAACGATTGGTAGAAGCAATGACATTATTTTATATAAAGCATTACTTGTTTTACCATCAGAATTATCTTATACCAATAATTCTACTTTCACGATGCCTGCTTCTAAAACAAATAGCAAAGTAGAAATTTAACTTTTATTCTAATTTCCAACTTCCATCATCATCTCCAAAGAATGAAACTCCTGATTGGGATATATTGCCACACGATAGGTCAGCCATTTAATTATTTCATCCAAATGGTAACTCTTCATTAGTGAGCCTAGCATGTAAATGTCTGTTGCAAAATGACTGAAGACGAGTTTTAAATATGAGTTACATTGAGATACGTAGTCATGAATGTACAGCACGGAAACAGACCCTTTCTTATTTCTCAGTTCCGCCCAAATAATGTCTCTGGATGTATTCCCAGGAATATCCCTCCTAAGTGCTATCCTTTATCAAAAACTCCCCCTCCCCTGTTGCCCCCCTTTCTATCCTTTCTGTTGCATTTGTAACCCAGAACATTAAGCTGCCACTCCTGTCCCTCCCTGAGCCATGTTTCTGTAATTGCTATGATATCCCAGTCCCATGTTCCGAACCATGCCCTAAGTTCATCTGCCTTCTCTGTTAGGCCTCTTGCATTGAAGTAAATACAGTTTAATTTATCTGTCCTACCTTGTTCTCTGCTTTGTCCCTGCCTGCCCTGATTGTTTGACTCGATCCTTTTCCCAACTGTACCACTCTCAGATTGATCTCTTGCCTCACCATCTCCCGGGGTCCCATCCAATCCCCCAACATTGCTCTCCCCCTCCCACCCCTACCTTACTAGTTAAATTCCTTCCAAGCAGCTCTAGCAAATCTCCCTGCCAATGTATTAGTTTTCTTCCAATTCAGGTTCAATCCCTCCTCGTACAGGTCACTTCCAGCCCAGAAGAGATTCCAATGATCCAAAAATGTGAATCCTTCTCCCCTGCACCAGCTCCTCAGCCACACATTTATCTGCTCTATCCTCCTATTCCTACCCTCACTAGCTTATAGCACCGGGAGTAATCCAGATACTACCACCCTTGAGAACCTCCTTTTTTATTCCTGCCTAACTTCCTATATTGTCCCTTCAGAATCTCATCCATTTCCCTTCCTACATCATTGGTTCCAATGTGTACAATCATCTCCTTCTGGTCCCTCTCCCCTTTGAGAACATTCTGCACCCTCTCTGGCACCAGGGAGACAACACACCATTCTGATTTTTCGCTGCTGGCTGCAGAAACATCTGTCTATGCCTTGGACTGGAGAGTCCCCTCTCACAATTGATCACTTGGAACCCAATATATCCCTCATTATATTACAACCAATCTCAATACCAGATACTTAGCTGTTCATGCTCCATTCCCTTGAGAGTCTATCACACCCTACATTTCCAAAACCGCACACTTGTTTCAAATGGGGATAGCCACACTAGACTCCTGCACTACCTGTCTACACCTCCTAGATTTCCTGGAATTAACTCATCTACCTGATTAAATCTGTGGCTTTTCTCCCTTCCTATATCTGCAATCTATCATACCACCTAGCTCTTATAAGTTCCTCATTGTCTTCAACAACCACTCCAACCACTCCATGCTATCTGATAGGATTTGCAACCAAAGACACTTCCTGCATACATAATCATCAGTAATGTGGAAACATTCCCTAAACTCCCACGTCCAACAGGAAGAGCATATCACTCAATTAAAGGCCATCTTTGCTCCTTCACAATCTACAGACCCAGAAAATAGAACTGTCTTTTTACATTAAAAAAAGTACTATAGGCTAACTTAGTACTTAGAGTCATAGAGTCATAGAGATGTACAGCATGGAAACAGACCCTTCGGTCCAACCCGTCCATGCTGACCAGATATCCCAACCCAATCTAGTCCCACCTGCCAGCGCCCGGCCCATATCCCTCCAAACCCTTCCTATTCATGTACCCAACATAAAATATATAATCAAGAAAGAACCTAGTCTACTCACTACTGTAGACTTACAGCAAGGTTACATGTTCAAGACTATGCACCTACCTGTTCCTGTGCTGCGAGTTCTCCCACACAGGCTCCTCCAAGGTCAGCTATGAATTTCACTGTTTGTTAATTTTTCCCAGGCTCACTCTGCTGTCCAGATATACACAAACTCAAAGGCAGTAACAATGCAGATTCATTGCTGTGTCAGTTAGCAGTATGGGTTTCTTTCTCTCTCTCCCCCTCACTGACCATGTGGTCACTGCCTTTTGTTAGTCTTCCGCCTTTTAAAAGTGCCGATGTTTCCATTTCTTTTTCCCAAAGTTCCAAAACAATGTAACTGCATATAAAACAGTAATTGTTGCTCCTGGAATTTGAGGAAATCACCTCCTACACCTAAAATACCTCAAAAAAAGGAGCAGCTGTTACAGCCATAATTATTTCCCATCCTCCATCTACATCTCCAAGCTCTTTCTTCCTTTCACCCTGCATCAACCTCTTACCATAATATTTTTGTTTAGATGTTTTTCCTTTGCCTCTCTTATGATATTTTATACATTTTAATGTTCTTTAAGAGGATTGTGTTACTTGATCTATTTATTATTTTTTTCTGTTATTGGGGTTTGCCCCTCCTTCTTGACTTCAATGTGGACATTTTGGCTCAGATGTAGGGACATTAATACTGCAGGACCCCCAAAACACTATTTTTAATCCACCTATTCACACTGGTAGACCATAAGACCATGTGACAGAGGAGTGAAAGTAAGGCCATTCAGCCCATCGAGTCCACTCCGCCATTCAATCATGGCTGATGGGCATTTCAACTCCACTTACCCGCATTCTCCCCGTAGCCCTTAATTCCTTGTGACATCAAGAATTTATCAATCTCTGCCTTGAAGACATTTAGCATCCCGGCCTCCATTGCACTCTGCGGCAATGAATTCCACAGGCCCACCACTCTCTGGCTGAAGAAATGTCTCCACATTTCTGTTCTGAATTTACTCCCTCTAATTCTAAGGCTGTGTCCATGGGTCCTAGTCTCCTTGCCTAACGGAAACAATTTCCTAGCATCCACCCTTTCCAAGCTAAGTATTATCTTGTAAGTTTCTATTAGATCTCCCATTAATCTTCTAAACTCCAATGAATACAATCCCAGGATCCTCAGCCGTTCCTCATATGTTAGACCTACCATTCCAGGGATCATCCGTGTGAATCTCCGCTGGACACACTCCAGTGCCAGTATGTCCTTCCTGAGGTGTGGGGACCAAAACTGGACACAGTACTCCAAATGGGGCCTAACCAGAGCTTTATAAAGTCTCAGTAGCACAACAGTGCTTTTATATTCCAATCCTCTTGAGATAAATGACAACATTGCATTCGCTTTCTTAATCACGGACTCAACCTGCATGTTTACCTTTAGAGAATCCTCGACTAGCACTCCCAGATCCCTTTGTACTTTGGCTTTACGAATTTTCTCACCATTCAGAAAGTAGTCCATGCTTGTATTCTTTTTTCCAAAGTGCAAGACCTCGCATTTGCTCACATTGAACTTCATCAGCCATTTCCTGGACCACTCTCCCAAACTGTCTCGATCCTTCTGCAGCCTCCCCACTTCCTCAGTACTACCTGCCTGTCCACCTAACTTTGTATCATCAGCAATGTTATGACACATCTTCATGACATTTGGGAGTTATGGTCTTCTACCTTTTGACTGAGGAACAGAAATACTATCACTTATAATGGGCTCAAGGAAAAACCTAATTAATTCCCTCCACCTGTGACAATTAAATAAATTTGACACTGCTATCCCCATCTCTAGACCAGGAGGCCAGAGTTCAAGTCCCACCTGGTCCAGACATAGAGTCATAGAGATGTACAACATGGAAACAGACCCTTTGGTCCAACCTGTCCATGCCAACCAGATATCCCAACCCAATCTAGTCCCCCCTGCCAGCACCTGGCCCATTTCCCTCCAAACCCTTCCTATTCATATACCCATTCAAATGCCTCTTAAATGTTGCAATTGTACCAGCCTCCACCACATCCTCTGGCAGCTCATTCCATACACATACCACCCTCTGCGTGAAAAAGTTGCCCCTTAAGTCTCTTTTATATTTTTCCCCTCTCACCCTAAAACTATGTCCTCCAGTTCTGGACTCCCCCACCCCAGGGAAAAGACTTTGTCTATTTATCCTATCCATGCCCCTCATAATTTTGTAAACCTCTATAAGGTCACCCTTGAGCCTGTGACACTCCAGGGAAAACAGCCCCAGTCTGTTCAGCCTCTCCCTATAGCTGAAATCCTCCAACCCTGGCAACATCCTTATAAATCTTTTCTGAACCCTTTCAAGTTTCACAATACCTTTCTGATCGGAAGGAGAACAGAATTGCACGCAATATTCCAACAGTGGCCGAACCAATGTCCTGTACAGCCACATTATGACCTCCCAACTCCTGTACTCAATACTCTGACCAATAAAGGAAAGCATACCAAACGCCTTCTTCACTATCCTATCTAACTGTGACTCTACTTTCAAGGAGCTATGAACCTGCACTCCAAGGTCTCTTTGTTCAGCAACACTCCCTAGGACCTTACCATTAAGTGTATAAGTCCTGCTAAGATTTGCTTTCCCAAAATGCAGCACCTCGTATTTATCTGAATTAAACTCCATCTGCCACTTCTCAACCCATTGGCCCATCTGGTCCAGATCCCGTTGTCATCTGAGGTAGTCCACTACACGTCCAATTTTGGTGTCATCTGCAAACTTACTAACTGTACCTCTTATGCTCGCATCCAAATCATTTATGTAAATGACAAAATGTAGAGGATCGCCTCCAGTCTGAAAGACAACCCTCTACCACCACCCTCTGTCTTCTACCTTTGAGCCAGTTCTGTATCCAAATGGCTAGTTCTCCCTGTATTCCATGAGATCTAACCTTGCTAACCAGTCTCCCATGGGGAACCTCATTGAACGCCTTACTGAAGTCCATATAGATCACATTTACTGCTCTGCCCTCATCAATCATCTTTGTTACTTCTTCAAAAAACTCAATCAAGTTTGTGAGACATGATTTCCGAAGCACAAAGCCATGTTGACTATTCCTAATCAGTCCTTGCCTTTCCAAATACGTGTACATCCTGTCCCTCAGGATTTCCTCCAACAACTTGCCTACCACTGAGGTCAGCCTCACCAGTCTATAGTTCCCTGGCTTGTCTTTACTGCCCTTCTTAAACAGTGGCATGTTGATTAGAACACATCAACAACTAACACTGAAGAATATTTTCTATTTAACCTGTTCAGGAATGCTAATAAATACGTCCGGAGCAGGTGGGACTTCAACCCAGGCCGCCTGGCTCAGAAACAGGGACACCATCACTGCACCACAAGAACCTTGCAATATAGAAGCCCATTAGAATAGAATCCCTACATAGAACATAGAACAGTACAGCACAGTTCAGGCCCTTTGGCCCATGATGTTGTGCCAAGCATTTATCTTAATCTAAGATCAACCTAACCTACACACCAATCAATTTACTGCCAGTGTTGGAGTGGTGTGTGAAAAGTTAAAAATCACACAAAAAGCACACTTATAACCTGGTGTTGCGTGATTTTTAACAATTTACTGCCTTCCATGTGCTTGTCCAGCGGTGGCTTACATGTCCCTAATGTCTTTGATTCTACTACCACTGCTTGCAGTGCATTACACGCACCCACTACTCTCTGCATAAAGAACCTACCTTTGACATCTCTCCTATACCTTCCTCCAATCACCTTAAAATTATGACCCTTCAAGACAGCCATTTCTGCACTGGGAAACGTCTCTGGCTATCTACTCTACCTATGCCTCTCATTGTCTTGAAAACCTCTATCAAGTCACCTCTCTTCCTTCTTCTCTCCAGTGTGAAAAGCCCGAGCTCAGTCAACCTCTCTTCATAAGACAAGCCCTCCAATCCAGGCAGCATCCTGGCAAATCTTGTCTGCACCCTCTCTAAAGCATCACATCCTTCTTATAATGAGGCGACCAGAACGGGACACAATATTCCAAGTGTGGTCTGAGCAGGATTTTATAGAGCTGCAGCAAAACTTTGCAGCTCTTAAACTCAATCCTCCTGTTCAAGAAAGCCAAAACACCACACTCCTTCTTAACAACCTCTTCAACTTGGGTGGCAACTTGGAGGGATCAATGGATATGGACCCCAAAAGCTTACTGTTCCTCCACACTGCCAAGAATCCTGTCTTTAACCCTGTATTCTGCATTCAAATTCGATCTTCCAAAATGATTCACTTCACATTTATCCAGGTTGAACTCCATCTGCCATTTCTCAGCCTAGCTCTGCATCCTGTCAATGTCTTGTGGTTAGCCAGCAACAGCCCTGTGACACTATCTACAACACCAACCTTTGTGTCATCAGCAAACCTGCTAACCCAGCCTTCCACTTCTTCAATCAAATCATTTATAAAAACTACAAAGAGCAGAGGCTCAAGAACCAATCCCTGCAGGACATCACTGGTCACCGACCTACAGGCGGAATACTTTCCATCCACTACCACTCACCGTCTTCTTTTGGCCAGTCAATTCTGTACCCAGACAGTCAAATTTCCCTGTAACCCATACCTCCTAACTTTCTGAATGAGCCTACCATGGGGAACCTTATCTAATGCCTTACTGAAATCCATATATATATCACATCCATTGTAAACTCATCTTGTCATGTCCTCAAAGAACTCAATAAGGCTTGTGAGGCTTGACCTGCCTCTCACAAAGCCATGCTGACTATCTTTAATCAAACTATGTTTTCCCAAATGGTCATAGATCATAAATAGTCACATCTCTCAGAATCTTTTCCAGTACCTTGCTTACCACAGACATAAGATTGACTGGTCTGTAATTCCTAGAGATTTCCTTATTCCCTTTCTTGAACAGAGGAATAACATTTACCTCCCTCCAATAAGCCAGTACTGCTCCTGTGGAGAGTGAGGATGCAAAGATCATTACCAGAAGCAATGGTCCACAGTGTTCTCGCTATCAACAAGGTCCCTCTCTTCATGAATACTGAAGCAAATAACTCATTTAAGGCCTCTACTACCTCTTCAGATTCCAGGCACAAGTTTCCTCCACTATCGCTGATCAGCCCTACCCTCTCTCTGATCATTCTTTTATTCCTCATGTACATGTAGAATATCTTTGGGTTTTCCCTAATTCTTCCCTCCAAGGCTTTATCGTGCCGCCTCTTAGCTCTCCTCAGTCAATTTTTGAGTTCTTTCCTAGCTACTCTCTATGGAAGTAAGCCATTCAGCCCATCAAGTCCACACCAATCCTCTGAACAGCAACCCACCCAGACACAAACCTCCTATCCTATTCATGTAACCCTGCATTTCCCATGGCTATTCCACCTAGCCTACATATCCCTGGACACTATGGGCAATTTAGCTTGGCAAGTCCACCTAACATGCACATCTTTGGACTGTGGGAGGAAACTGGAGTACCTGGAGTAAATCCACACAGACACAGAGAGAATGTCCGTACAGACAGTCGTCCAAGGCTGGATTCGAACCTGGGTCCCTGTTGCTGTAAGGCAGCAATGCTAACCACTGAGCCATCAGGCCACCCACTCAATCAATTCAACGAAGACTGAATCAAATCCGGACATGTTTTTGCCACCTGTATGCTTTTGTTCCACAATAAAAAGTGGAATTATGAATTCAGTCATCAAAGAAGTTGATCTGCCATATTTTTAAACAATGAATCAATCCTGAGTTTTTGTTTAATCCTGATTCGTTATTGGTTAACAAAATATGTTGATTTTGGACTAAGGCCAGTCTCTTTTTTTAACTAAGATAAGGGAGGAGAGTATTTGATAAGAGGAGTAATTAAACAATAGTTACCCAGCTACTAAATATATATTCAAAAAAACTCTGAATAAGCCTTAGACAACAGGTTATAAAAACCCTACAATTCTAATAGAAATGGAAAATGTTATCGAATTACTTTCACTCTAAGAATCTCCTAGCACACAAATATTCTTTATTGACATCTCCAAGATGTGCTTTCATACTTCTACTTAAGTATTGGGCAAAAGCTAGAATAATTTTAGTCAAGATTTTATTTAAACCTGTGCAGACAACAAGTGAACTGAGTGGAGAGTAAATCTGAAATCAATTTTTGGTACTAAGTAAGGGGATATTTCTCAACATTAACCTCCAGAATAAGAACTCACATATCATGAGATCCAGTGGGTAAATATTGCATTAAAATGCACAAAGATTATCAGATATAGATGCAGGTAATTCAGTCCCTTGAAACGACACCACCATTTAATACCATCATTCCTCACCTGATTATGACGTTAATTCCACTTTCCCAGCAGTCCCCTCTCTGCTCTCAAAACCCTTAACTCCTTTGACAATCAAAAATCTGTATTATTCAGTTTTGAATGCATTCAATGACCCAGCCTCAAATGCTCTTAGGGGAAGAGTATTTCAAAGTATAATAACACTAAGTTCCTCCTCATCTTTGTCTTAAATTGAAGACTTCTTATTTTCAAAACTGTTCCCGTAGATTCAGACTCCCCATAAAGGGGGAAATATTCTTCCAGCATCTAGTCAAGTCTCTCAGAATCATATATATTTCAATCAGATCATCTCTCAATCTTCTAAATTCAAATGGGTATAGGACTAATCAGCTCAACCTTTCTTCATAAGGCAACCCCTTCATCCCATGAACCACCAACCGAACATTTTCTGAACAGTTTTCCATGTAACCATATCCCTCCTTATGGAGACTAGAATTGTACACAAACTCCAAATGCAGTCTCACTATGGTTCTGTACAGCTCTGGCAACATTTTGAGCCCTTAAAGTATCATTCTCCTTGCAATTAAATCCCAATCACTTGCAATTATTGCATACTAACATATGGGCTAAATATGTGATTTATGCACCAGGATACCCAGATCTTTTCTACCTCAGAGCTTTGCAGTCTCTCTACATTTAAGCTAATGATGTCCCACACTACACTCCATCCGCCCATTTTTTGACATCTGATTAAACTTACCTATAATCCATCTGCAAACTCTTTGTATCCTCTTTTGAACTTATTTTCCTACTCAATTTTGTGTCATCAGCAAATTTAGCAAGTGAATGTCACAAATACGGACAGTTAGTAGTTGAAACATCAGCACTGATACCTGTGGCACTTAAACCTGTAACACTCCATTAGTTACAACTTGTCAACCCCAAAGTAACCCAGTTATCTTGACTCTCTCCTTCCTGTTAGCAGACCAATCCAGTATACATGCTAATATGTCACCCAAGCAGTATTTGCACCAGATGTGGGTTCATTTGTATATGCTGTTTGGAAATCTAAATACACTACATTTACTGGGTGCCCAGTTTCAATTCAACTTGTTACTTTCTCAAAACACCTTCAAAGTAGTCAAACAAGGTTATCGTTTTTCACAAGACTATGCTGACTCCGTTGACTGAACCATAGAATCCAAGTGGCCCAAGCTTTGAGTTCAGACATTTTGGTAGCAAAAGTAGAATCGGTCTCATGTCTATGGAGAGGACAAAAAATCAGTAATCTTAACAGAAAATCTTGATTAATAAGTCTAGATGAAGACAGGATTGAAATGTTCACTCCACGGATAATGAATGACTCACATAACTTACAGTCTGGACTCACACAACAATGATAGCCATTTCAGGGAGATAGTGAAGGGCTTCTAGCAACTGCTATGAGAAATTGGGGAGGAGGTATTAGAATTCACATATCTAAAAATAATCAACAGGAGAAGGAATGGTTTTAGAGGATAGGCAGGCAGCTAATTTAATTCTTATGTTCAATAGGGGAGATAGTTTTAACCCAGATAAGTATAAATCAGTTATCTTAAAGTCAGTTAGAGAAAAGATATCAGAACCTTGCAAAATCAAATCTGGCAACAAAACAGTTAACAAAAGTAAGCACTTATTTTCAAAAGATCAACTTTATTGAATTATTTGAAGAGAAAACGGAGAGAGTAGAAATGCATTGGATCTTATATGATTTCATTGATAAGGTACAACACATTGGGACTTGTGAAAAATGTCAAATCATATGGTGTTAATATGGAACCAGCAGCAGAATGGCTTGAAAGAAATATAGCTACAGCAATTAGAAGGCATTTCTTTCTTCAGTGAAGGTGAGTAATGATGTCCAAGAAAGATCTTGGTTGGGATCCCTGTCACTTAACTACATTCAGAGATGATTTTAACTCAGATATTCAAGGTATCATGTCATAAAATACATATCATGCCATATTGCGGCTAGATAATAATGTGTAAAAGAACACCAAAATAGAGTTCTGCACAGGTCTGCACTGTGATCAGATGTGGTAAATTAAATCCATATAGCAAAATATGAGATGGATCATTTTGCTAAGAAAAGTGAGAGGTCCTTCATTTGGAAATACAAGAAACTAAATGAGGTAGAGCTAACATGGCGTGTAAAACCATAAGGACCAGTTGAACTAAACGGCTTATTTCTATGCTCTACATTTTAGGAATGATATATAAATCACTAAAGTAGCAACAAGTTACATACAAATTAAACACCCAAGTTAATTTGTAGAGGTAATGTAACATTTTTATAAAGAACCTTCGTTAAATCACATCTGGGAGTGCTATATGCCACTGTTCTTCATTCTGAATATCAAATAATGGAAAATTTGCAGAAAATGTTAACAATGAGATTGTCAGAACTTAAAGGATGCAACTTTAGAAATATTGAGCAAGTTAATACCTTTTCTCTGAAAATAAGATTAAAAGGTAACAGTAACCTGATGAAGGTCTTTAAAATTGTGAAATGGTCCAGTAGATTGAAGAAATTGTGCAGACATTGTATCCACTTATGGAGGAGTCCAGAACAAGGAAGCATACAACTCAGATAGTTACTGACAGGTGAAGTGAAGAAGTTTAAGAAACCTTTCATTACATAGAGAGATGATGGGAAATGGAACTCAATGCCACATCAACTGTTGGAAGTAGATAACAGTGATAGCTTTTTAAAAGCAAGCTTGGTACATACACAATAGAGAAGTGAATAAAAGCACATGGGAGGAATTGGGAAAGATTTAATGAGTCAAAGGAGGCTTATGCAGAATCTAAACATGATCATAGATCCATTGAGCTGAACAGTCTGTTTCCATACAGAAGACACTAGTTCCAATGTCTTGGCTAGATTCTGTGGTTTCTGAAGGTTAATCCAGCTGGTGCAATCTTGGTTACCACAGTGCAGAATGAGTATGTGCTCAGTGCAGCATCAAAGACGTACAAATTCCCATTACATCAAATTTAACATCAGCAAGAAAGCTGAAAGAAGACACAAAGTCTGAGATTGTTATTCCTAGGTTACAGTAATCAGCACAATTCTGAGAAATGTCAAAATCTGAACTAATTCCTTTGACATTTTTGATAAGAAATTTCGAACAAAATGAACTCTACCAAATTGAATATCTGACAATATTCAATGTAATCCCAAAGCAGTTTTTACATTTTCTTCTCCTTGATCCTCACAGACATTTAGGGAATTATTTTATTTAATGCAAGATAGCAAATTGCAGATTATTCAAAGAACTGCTGCTTTTGACATTGTCAGATCCACTAAATCCATCTTTAGTTTTTTTTGTTCCATTACTAGCTTCTTATACCTTGCATTATGATCCCTTTGTCAATTCATTCTCATGCTTTTCATCCAATCACAGATCATACTATTTATTCTTTAAATTCCTTCCCTTACCTCTTTCCCTGACTTTGCTCATCAGAACTGAAACAATTCTGAGATGTAAGTCATGAATCCGACATATTGCATGAAACAGGGGTGGCACAAGGTTGTCAGTCATTCAGATAATACATAGTTCCTGAAAACACTACACAATACAAAGAATCATTAAAAATATTAATTCAATGGAGCATATTCAGCCCATCACATTTGATCTGTTGGTAGTTCAGTCAGAGTGATCTACAATAATCCCATTTCCTGACACATTTTCTTATTCAAGAACTTAGTTCAATACTTCATAAATGTTGTTGACTGGGTTTTAAAAGCTAATTATGTTGCTACTTTCTAACAAATGTATATGAAAATATTTCACCTAACCTGTTATGTTGTGCTCCTGAAATGACTGACCAGGAAAAATATTAATTATCTGTGTATCCTTTCCAAGATTATGATTGCTTCTTATGGATCTCTTCTTGTTTTTCAGAAAACAACTACCATTGTTTTACTAAGTTTCTCATCATAGTCTCAGCAGCTGGAAAATCACACTTATTCTGCAATTTATGACTTCCAGTTAACATATGGTGCAACTGCACCTCTAAGGCTCACAGTCTGTGGTATAATTTGGGCAGGATTTCTTATGTAACTTTGTGGAAAATAGATATACGATGGTTTAATCCCCAGAGCAGTAGTATCATTAGATATGAAGCTTTTAAGTTAGTAATGAAGATGGAAAACAGGGTTGACATGGACTGGTAGTATGAAAAAGCATTAGCATTATCTTGGAAAACACATAATACTTTGTATAAATGAGGTTCAATGCCTAACAACATGTTATCACCTTGCTGAAAACTGCCACACACTATAAGCAATGTCCAGTCTATACAATCTGGAAAGATCCCAATGGTTGGAAAACTACTCAAGGAAGGAGACAGACCGAAAGCTGAAAACTATTTGAGAAAACGTGAGAATCTGCTATTAAGGAATTAGTAAGTGATCATTTAGAAAACAGGAATAAAATGGAACAGAATCAGGATGGATTTTTGAATGAAAATCACGATAGGTAAATTTATTAGAGTTCTTTGAGGATGTAACATGTATGGTGCAGATGTAACATATTTGGATTTCCTGAAGGCATTGAGTAAGGTGTCACATTAAAGGTTACAACACAAAAATAAATCAAAAAAGATAAGAAGAAAGATGGAGTTAAGAGGGACAGAACAGACAGAAAGTAAGTAAAACAATGCTTAAAATCTCCAAAAATTAAAACCAATAGGAATGAGACTCCAGACTGGTAAAAATACTGAGGCTGAACGCTTGTAATCATTCTTGTTTCATTATTAAAAGATGTTGCATGACATAAGGATACCTTCTATGGTGTGGCTAATTCATATGTACAGCACAAACACAGTGACTTTGCACTATTCAATACATGTCATTTATTTCCAACCCAATGGCACAGCAACACAACTCAAAGAAATATTTAGATATTTGTGTTTAACTGCACATTTCCCCTTCATCTAAAGCTGTTGTAGCATTATTTATGTAATGATAACAAGTGCTGTTAGCCTGTTGATGAGAAAAACACGTGCCAGTATTTCTTAAATTAACAGCCCACGGATAGAGAGAAATTTAAGTTCTCTTAATACAGCATTCATTTTGCTCATAATCCCTGTGTTTATATACTTTAGCTTCAAATGTATACCTCTCACTACTACTATCTATACTCATTGATAGAATAGATTCTTAAAACATGAAGAGATTTCATATTGATTCAACATTCCAAAAGCCATCCTGATATGATGGGGAGATTATTTAATTGGGGAATATAATTTGGGAAAAATATGCATTTAAGATTAATATTCTGCTGTCTGCATAATCTCAGAAACAAACTTATTACATCCTTTCTTATTTTAGTTTGATTTATAACCATGGTCTGGAGTCCTGGCTCATTATTTTAAAAGCAGTAGGGCACTGAAGTGGGATTTCAAGCATAAGAGCCACTACATGAAAATGATTTACAAATGGAGCTCTATTAAATGTGGAACATACTGCAATATTATTGCAGCTGTGACACAGTTTCTTCCAGATTGTAAAAATGACTTGTGACCTGAATCTTGCCCTAAGCAATTCTTGTTTGATTTAATACACAAGCCTGAAATGACATACAAAATAGACAGAACTCTGCCTACAATGGCTCATAGGTAAGAACAGTTCTCAAAGAAAACTTGAGGGCAAAAATCTTAATCTTTCACATTCTCAGTACTGGAAATAAGTGTTAGAACAATCATGCAAATGTTGCCCATATGCATCACTGACGTGTGAGGTTGCGTGTCAGGATAGCTAAACTGGGAGTTGAGCCCCTGGTTGACTGTAACATGGAATCCTAACAAACTGTCTACTCAAACCATTCCAGGTTCAGAATTAATTATGACCTCCTTCTCCGAAGACAGAAGAAAAAGAAAAGGATCCGACATCAGTCCTCTGTGTCAAAGTTTGAACAGCGAAGTTGCACATCAAAATTATGACATTGAATAACAAACTTTCCCCTTTTATGTGGCAGCTAGTTACAACCTCTGATTTGTGCTCATTGTTAACCATCCCAATTGTAACCATGGCAACATTTCTATCGAGTGGGTTCTACCTCATTGCTTCAAACTGTAACAATGTATAGTTCAGAAGTGGTTGACCCACCAGGCATGCCAATTATTTTTCTTAAGCAATATTTCAAGCACTTGGCATTTCTCAGAGCTATCAACAAAATCAAAATCTAATACAAAATCTTACATTCAAATCTCAAGTTATTCCAGCTGAGTATCGTACTCCTCTAATTCTTTCATGAGGAAACAAATTCACTAAGTTATTCTTATTCAATCTGTTTAATTGTTTGATATTTTCGGTCAGTCAGACTGACAAAGTGACAATTCATTACTTGGCAATTCCAATGTCATTTTTTACTGGTTGAGTAATTGCTAGCCCTGGCAACTTAATAAATACAATTCTTGATCATAAGTGGCATGAACCTTTTGTCAGTAACTGTATACAACCTGTAACACAAAACTGTTTTAAAAGCCTGGGTTTGAATACCTTACAATGGCACAGAAAGAAGTTTCAAGCATGGGATTTCGTTGCAAGAACATTAGAATTCTTGACAAAGGTGGATCCTTTGTATTCTGTTCTTTTTAAAAAAACTTTTTTTTTCTAATCAACCCATTCAGATATGTTAGTACCTGTGCCACCTGGTCCAGGGATAGAAATACTGCCACTGCACCACAAGAGGGCCCTGAACTCAGGCCTCTCGTGTGGCAGATGAAAATTCAATTACTGAACTACCAATCCAACCACCAGTGATTTTTCTTTTTATATAAAGACACGTTATTACCTGCACGTGGTTCAAGTTTAATTGTTAATGAGCTAAAATTAATCTAGAAAGCCTTTTTTTAAAAAAAAGTAGAATTTTACAGATTTTTCATATGTTGATGCAACTGATAATCAATATCACATACATTTGCAAAAACAAAGCTCTGATCTCATGGTACATGCTGGTTAATTAATGTTACATGCTTCAGATCACTTGGCCACTGTTTGTTTCTATCTGCTCTGTTTAATTTAATCAATGAGAATTCAGAGTTAGTGTAAAAGCAGAACACAGGAACAGAGAAAGAAATTCAAAAATCTACGTCACTGCCGTAAAGGAGAGTGGGGAGTAACAGGGATCATCAGCTTGTTTTGTTGTGTTGTTTATATTTCATTGTTGAAATTCATTTGATGGTAGTTTCCATTTTGCCTAAATTTTATTGAAATCGTTAGTCCTATCTTTACTTACTTAATTTTTAACTCTTTTAGCACCTATCTTTCGGAGGCCAGTTTCTTAGAACTTTGTAGGACAGGGTTGAGATTTGAAATTCCTAAGGTTTTACAGATCATTACTAGGTGTTTAATGGTCAGAATTTCAATGACTTGGAGGTCAGTGGATATTAGCTACATCAGGGACCCATTATATAGCCATGAATCCAGGAAGTGCTGCCAGTTACTCAAGCTCAGGCTGGAGTCATGCACTTGAGGTTGACACTGTATGATATAAGAATTGACCTGGATGTCTTCAACAATGACTGTAGATCCCATGAAATTTTTTGGCTTCAGGTCAAATATGAGCAAGGAGACCTCTTGCTAATTATTATTTAACCACCACACAATCTCAGCGAATGAATCAGTTTTCCTTCATGTTGAACATTATCCAAGACTTGTTGGAGGTTGCACTGAAGATGCAAGGACACAGAATGTACTCTGAGAGGGAATTTCAATGTCCAACACCAAGCGTGGCTTGGCAGCACTACTACTAACAAAGCTAGCCATATCCTGAAGGAAATAGCTGATAACCCAGACATCCAGCAGTTGCCAAGTAAACCAAACATGAGGGAGAAATGCACTCAATCTTGCCCCTGTTAATCTCCCTATCGTGGATGTACCTGTCCATGAAACCATAAGTAGGAGTGGTCACTGCACAATATTTGTGGAGATGAAGTCCTGCTTTTATGCTGAGGCTGCCTGTAATATTGTATGATGCTACCACCATCTGAAATGGGATTGATTTGAATGGATCTAGCAACTCAAGGCTCGGGATCCATGAGGCACTATGGGCCATTAGTAGCTGCATAATTGTATTCACCCACAATCTGTAATCTCAATCTGGCACGTCCTTCACTCTAACATTACCACTTGGCCAGGGGACCAATCGTGATTCAATGTAGAATGAAGGAGGACATGCTGGTAGCAGCTTTAGGCATTCTTAAAAATGATGTATCAGTCAGGTGAGGCCAAAACACTGGATGACTTGCATTACAAGCCCCATATCAAGCATGCAAGAGAGCCAAGTGATGCCATAACTAATAGATCATATCAAAGTTCTTCAGTCCTACTGTGTGAAAAACAATTCACTAAAGGGGGCAGCTCTACAAATATCATCAGCAATCATGACAGAGCCCAACACTTCTGTGCTGAAAAGAAGACACATGCATTTGCAAGCTTTTCAGCCAGAAGTGCCGAATGGCCGCTTAATCATGGCTTCCTCAAGGGTGCCAGCATCACTGATAGTGGCCACCAGCCAACTTAATTCATTCACATGATATCAAGAAATATTTGCTGGGACTGGATACTACGAATGACACAGACCATGATACCATTTGGATAAATAATACTGTAAACCTGTGCTCGAGAAATAGCTGCACACTAAGCTAAGGTGTTCCAGTGCAGTTACAACACTGGCACCCACTCAACAATGTGGAAAATTGCTGAGATATGTCCTATCCACAAAAAGCAGGCCAAATTCAATCCATCAGTCCATTCCCAATCATCAGTAAAAGTGATAATGCTATCAAGTGGCATTCAATAACAACTTGCTCACTTAGTTTGGGTTCTCCAAAGCCCACTCAAATCCTTATCTTACTACTGCCTTGGTTCAAACATGGAAGAAGTTGTTGAGTTCCAGCAAGGAAGTGAAGCAGGGCATTTGATTGGAGCTGCATCATGGATCCCTAGAAAAATTGGAATCAATGGGATTCAGAGGAAAAGCTCCCTGATGCTTGGAGTTACACATTACACAAAGGAAAATGACTGTAACTTTTGATGGCCTGCTTCTCAGACCATTGGTACAAGAGTTCTCAGGGTAATGACCTAGGCCCAACCATCTTCAGTTGCTTCTTTAATGACCTTCCCTCCATTATAATGTCAGAGATGGGAATGTTTTTTGTGCAATCATTCCTGCATTGTGCTGTTCATAATCCTCAAATTCTGAAGCAATTTATATTCAAGTGAAGCAAGACCTGGGCATCATGCATGCTTGGGCTGCTAAGTGACTTTTACTGGAATAGTCAATGCAATCAACGTAGAATTTCATCACCTGAACACGTTATTTGAGTCACCTGGTTCTTTGCTAGGAGTGGCAAGTATTAATGTAGAGATTTGCATGTATGTTGGATCCACACACTTGAAGACTTCAGACTGAGATTAGATCTCAAAAAGTTGAACCATAAACTGCTTTTGAAATATGTACAGGTGCACATTAGCTACAGAGACCTGAAGTAACATAAATTCATGACATTATATCACAAACCATTACTTTCAAAGTCTAATTTTCGTTCCTTCACACACACACATCTATTTGCTAAAGATTACACATAACACATGGAAAAAAGTGTAGAGGGCAAATGTACAAGTTCCTCTGCACTCCAGATATCTGAAAGATAATCACTGACTTTTTGTCAACAGGGATATAGTGGTTTGAACAATCCTGCATCAACTGTATTTTTAAAGTGATACATAATACATAGATTAAACTTTTTTTTAGAATACAAAAGGAGTAAGGGAAGGTTCAGTTAGACAAAAGAGAGTCAATGAACATGATCCACTTGGATTTTCAGAAGGCCTCTGACAGAATTCCGCACAGGACACTGCTAAATAAGAAGAGCCCAGGGTATTTGCAACAAGGTAAAACATGGATAGAGGACTGAGCTGATTGGTAGAAGGCAGAAAGTAGGGGATAAAGAGGTCTTTTTCAGGACGGCAGCTAGTGACTGAGTCTAGCAGGGCTCAGTGTTGGGCCCACAACTATTCACATTATATATGTATGATCTGGACGAAGGAAGTCAGAGTCATACAGCATGGAAACAGACCCTTTGGTCCAACTCGTCCGTGCCTACCAAGTTTCCCAAACTAAACTAGTTCCACTTGCCTGCATTTGGCCCATATCCCTCTAAGCTCTTCCTATTCTTATACCTATCCAAATATGTTTTAAATACCATCCACCACTCCCTCTGGCAGATTATTCCATATACAAATCACCCTCTGTGAAAGTTGCCCCTCGGCAATGGCATTGTTGCTAAGTTTGCAGATGACTCAAAAATAGGTTGAGGGAGAAATAGTGTTGAGGAAGCAGGGAGTCTGCAGAAAGACTTGAACAGACTAAGAGAGTGGGCAAAGAATTGGCAGATGGAATACAAAGTGGAGAAAGTGTGAGGTTATGCACTTTAGTAGAAAGAACAGAGGTGTGAATTATTCTCTAAATGGGGTAAGGCTTTGGAAATCGGAAGCACAAAGGGGCTTAGGAGTCCTAGTTCAGGATTCTCTTAAGGTTGCTGTGAAGTTTAGTTTGCAGCTACGAAGGCAAGTGCAATGTTAGCACTCATTTCAAGGGGGCTAGAATATAGCAGTAGAGATTTACTGCTGAATCTGCATAAGCCTCTGGTCAGAATGCATTTGGGATATTGTGAGTAATTTAAGAAAGAATTTAATATGCTGGCATTCAAGGGAGTCCAGAGGAGGTTTACAAGAATGATCCCAGGAATGATGGGTTTGTCATACGAAGAGCAGTTGAGGACTCTTGGTATGTACTTTATGGAATTTAGAAGGATGAGGAAGACCTGACTGACACGGAATACTGACAGAGAATGTGTTGCTGAAAAAGCACAGCAGGTCAGGCAGCATCCGAGGAGGAGGAGAATCCATGTTTCAGGCCGGAACCCTTCATCAGGATTCCTGACAAAGGGCTCTGGCCCGAAATGTCGATTCTCCTGCTCCTCGGATGCTGTGCTTTTCCAGCAACATACTCTCGACTCTGATCTCCAACATCTGCAGACCTCACATTCTCCTAGAATACTGAGAGACCTGTACAGAGTGGATGAGATGATATTTTCACTAGTAGTAGAGACAGGAGCCCATAGCACAGCTTCAAAGTGAAGGGACAAAGCTTGACAACTGAAGTGAGGAGGAATTTCCTCAGCTAAAAGATGGCAAATCTATGGAACTCAATGCCACAGAAAGCTGTGGAGACAAAGCCACCAAGTTTGTTTAAGATGGAGATAGATAGAGGTTCATGGTTAGTAAAAGGATCAAAGATTATGGGGAGAAGGCAGGAAAATGGGGTTGCGAAGCCTATCAGCCAGGATTGAACAGCAGCACACACCTGATGAGCCAAATGGCCTAATTCTGCTCCGATATCCGATAGTCTTATGGTCAGATTGTTCAGATACACTTCTATGCTATTGCACCAGGTTGTACAGGACAAAAGATTCTCACCACCCACTTCTGAAAGTGAAGACATTTCACTCATAAATCCTGGGAACAGTGGCCTGCAGTCTATGACAAGACAGAAAGTTGATAATTTTATTGGCTGAAATTAGAAAGGGAGGATTTGAAGGTAGGAAGTTCAAACCAAACATCAGATCACGACCTGATACAGACACTTGTTCATCAGGAATTGGAATAATAAGTGGAGAACATGTGTCTGAGTGAGGGACGGGTAGGGCCAGTGGCAGTGAGTATGACTTAAAATCTGGGTTTGATTATTCTAGCGTTCACATTTATTTTCATCTTTTTTAAGAAAGTGATATCACAGAGAAGCTGTGGTATGATTGGCTGGTAAGGGGCCTACATAAGGGACTAACTTTAAATAGTAGTGGATTCAGGACAAAGTACAATAATCTTGTAATATCCAGTAAGAGTATTTTGAACAATAAATTAAGGCTAATTAACTATATTAGAAGTGGTAGTACTTATGATGTGCTGTGCTTGCTGATGTGGGAGCTGGTGGATCTCATTACGAGCCACAGTGACCATATCTTCAGTAAGTACCTGCAGCTCAAGGAACTTTGACTTCAACTTGATAAGCTGGAATCCAATTAGCATTTGGAATCCACTGCAGAACATCTAGGAGGGGGAGAGTGACCTTAACATCAGTATTCCAGGCAGTCACACTTTGAGCTTAAATATTTCAAATTTGGCCAGTGGTCAGGGACAGGAGGGTGCGCCAACAAGCAAAGTAGGTAGAGGGATTCTGAATGTAGGTTTGGAGGAGTATGATTGAATGGCAGAGCAGATTTGAAAGGTTTAATTCTGCTCCTATGTCTTGTAGTTTTTTTTGTCAAGTAACTTTCATATGACTGCCAATCAATGGCCACCTTTAATAAGAGAGGGTTAGTTAAGGGCAGCCAGTTCAGATGTATCAAAGGAAAAATCATGCCTGTTTACATTGCTTGAATTCTTTGATGAGGTAACTGAGAAGGTTGATCAAGACAGTGTTGTAGGGATCAGGCATATGGACTTTCAGAACGTATTTGATAAAGTCACACATACTGGGCTTATTAAGATGACAGAATTAATGAGAAAATGGTACATGGATATAAAATTCAGTCAAAAATAGAAAGAAAAGAAGATGGCATCGATGAATAAAAACTGAAAGAAATGCAGATGCTGTAAAACAGCATCCGTAGAGAGAAATCGCAGTTAATGTTCCGGGTCCGGTGAACTTTCCTCAGAACTGATGGTAGCTGGGCAAATGCTGGTTTATATGCAGAAGGTAGGGTGAGGGGATGGGGTAAGGAGTAAATAATAGGTGGAGATAGAGCCCAAAGAGAGAGAAGAGCTGTTGGACAGACAATGGAGTGGATAACGATCTGACTAGGAGGTGGCAGGCCTGCTAAGCTTTTGCATCAATTTCTATTTTTGTCTGGCATTGATGAACATTTTCCATATCAGGGAAATGGTTTGAAGTAATATTCTCTGAGGGTTTATTACTCTTGCTGAGGTGTAGCAGCAGAAATATAAAGTTTGCAGTTGACACAAAATAGATAGATAGCAATAATGAGATAGGCTTCAGGGTTATGGACATAATCATGATAACGGTAGAAGCATGCATGATGGAATTTAATGCATGAAAATGTGAAATTATGCATTTCAGGGAATTAATATGGAAAGACTGTAAATGGCATGATTTTATGGAGTGTCAATTAGCAGTAATACTACTGTATTCATTGGCATGAATTCTTCAAGTTAAAATGGTGAATTAATAAGGTGTTAGAAAAAAACAAAGTTACTTGATGTTATAAATAGAGAAACAGAATATTTTAAAATTGAAAAGATTGTGTTTGGACTTCAGGTGACTATTTCAGTCTCAGTTTGATCATTGTGGATTATTCTGGGATTCTGGGAAAGAAATAAAGCCCTTTGAAAGAGCGAGCAAGAAGTTAACTAAGATGTTACCAGAAATAATTCATTTTAGTTTTGAGGTGGTGGGTGGAAAAGTTACAACTATTCACTTTAGAATGGATAAGCTTAAGAAGTAACCTAATACAGGTTTTCAGGACAGCAAGAGGTTTTTATAAAGCACAAACATGGGAAGGAAAGACTTTTTCTCTAACGCTCATGGTTTATTATCTAGTTTAGATTAGATTAGATTAGATTGCTTACAGTGTGGAAACAGGCCCTTCGGCCCAACAAGTCCACACCGCCCCGCCGAAGCGCAACCCACCCATACCCCTACATTTACACCTTACCTAATACTACGGGCAATTTAGCATGGACAATTCACCTGACCTGCACATCTTTGGACTGTGGGAGGAAACCGGAGCACCCGGAGGAAACCCACGCAGACACGGGGAGAACGTGCAAACTCCACACAGTCAGTCGCCTGAGGCGGGAATTGAACCCGGGTCTCTGGCGCTGTGAGGCAGCAGTGCTAACCACTGTGCCACCATGCCGCCGGCACAGTGGATGTTTATCTAGTTATCTATTATCTAGTTGTCATTGATTCCATACCATTGGCAAAAAGCTGAGAGGAAATTGTGAAAAATCTTTTTCGTTATCATCAAGATCTTAAATGTTCCACCTCAAAAGGTAGTGAAACCTGATCCATAAGCAATTTTAAAAAGGACTTGGACAGATACAGGAGGCTGAGGTAGTTACATTGTTACATACAAAATCCAGGAAAGTGAAACTAAGCATTCCTCATTACATTTTATTTTTTCATTCCCAGCAATATCCTGAAGGAATGTATACTGTAGTGTCTCTGTGCCTTCCATATAGCATACAACCCAAAACTGTATACAATACACCAAGAACAATTTTCTAATAGTGTAGATTTATCAATTACATCTTGCCTTACATATTTTGCACCTCAAGCAATAAACTCAACATCCCAGTCATGTTTTCCATCGTCTTCCCCAGTTGAAATACTGCTTTCTATATTGTGTGAGCTTGACCTTCAACAGTCTCTGCTTTTCACATCAGTTAACCTTCTCCCCTTCATTCAAAGTGTAATTAGCACTTATACTTTCAAACCAAGGATGGATCAAATGACCACCTTCTCCACTCTAATATTTCTAGGTTTCTATGTTTCACTTCACATTTATTGGAACCTTTTTGCAATTCACAATGGTATCATTGCTGAAAAGCCTCCTCAGACTCTTAAAATTCCTTATCATGCCTTGTGTTCAAAATGATCAGCAAATGTCAACACTGCTTCTTTTGGGTGTATATCAAAATCTTTGACACACAGGAAAAGAATTTACCCCAGGACTAAACACTCAGTGTCTCCTCATAAGAAATCCTCCTCTACCCGGGATCAATCTCGTGAACCTTCTCTCGACTGTCTCAGATATGGGGGCTAAAACTGTTCACTACATAATTGATATAGTTTGATTATTGTCTTGCATAGTTTTAGCAAGACTTTGCTATTTTAATACTCCATTTTCTTTGAAATAAAAGGCAACATTCCATTACCTGCTGAACTTGCATGCTAGCTTTCTGTGATCTATGCACCAGGACTCCCAAATCCCTCTATATTGCCGTTTTTTGTAGCTTTTCTCCATTTAAATAATATTCAGCTCTTCTATTTTTCCTGAAAAAGTGCACAACCTTACAATTTCCCACATTATATTCCATCTGATAAGTTTTCACCCAGTAACTTAACCTGTCTTCATCTTTCATACTTTGTGTCAGCTTCATTACTTGCCTTCTCAATTATCTGACTCAACTGCAAACTTAGCTATTGTACATTCACTTCTCTCATCAAACTTATATATGTAAAATATATAGTACATATATGTGGCCTCAGCACTTATCTTTGCAGCATTCCACTAGTTACAGGTTCCCTTATGACAACTCTCCATCTTCTATTAATTAGCAAATCATCTACCCAAAACATACTACTTCAGCACTATGGAAACTTGATTAACTTATCTAAAGATGGAAGTTTGTCAAATATCTTATGGAAGTCTAAATGTATTACACATACTGTATGTCCTTATCTATCCTGCATGTTTTCTCTTCAAAGAAGTCAAGCTGACTCTATTTGATCATATTATGCATTTCTAAGTTCCTACATTCATTTTGGTCTCTTTATTACTGTTATACATCTAAAGAAGCTCTTGCCATCCATCTTGACATTACTTGTAAATTGACCCTCAAAGATTATTTTCTCCCTCTGTATTTCCTTTTGGTCATCTTTTGCTGGTTTTTAAACCTTGCCCAGTCCTCTGGCTTACTATTAATCTTTGCCATCTTGAATGCTTTCTCTTTTGATTTGATACTATCTTGTTAACTATGTTTGTCTCATCCCTTTTGTAGGATCCTTTATTCTCACTGAGATATAACAGCCTAATTATTTTTGCTTTATCTAAATATTCAGTAATCACCTGTTGAATAAAAAATCCATATTGCCTATCAGAGATATTACTCAGGTGATTTGTAATGCTGCAAGTTGGTTCTGCATACTTTTAAAAAAAAATGTTCTTGGTGCTTGGGCACCACTAGCAAGGCTGGTGTTTATTGTCCCTCCCTGGTTGTTGTTTGAGTTCCTGGAGGCAAACTTTCTTATACAATCATTGCAGTCCAGGTTCAGTGGGGACAGAATGTATCCTCCCCAAGCTAGATTTGAATCAGATATTAACAGACCAAACTGCAAATGAATAATTGCCTGCCTAAAAGATATTCCTATGTGGGAAAAGCATGGTCTCGAAACTGAAAAAAAGAATGACGATGATAGATGTCAGATTGATTTGAAGGGAGAACCACACTCAATATAGCAAACTAACAGGGCAAGTACCACAAGAAGTAAAGAAGGAATGAGAAGTATGATGAGAGACTGGAAGCTCACACAAAAAAAAACTAATCCAAAAGTCTTCTACAGGCATTATCAATAATAAAAGGATACTAAGAGGAGAAATGGATCAAATTAGATATGAAAAGGAAAATATGCTTGGCAGCAGAGGGCTAAATTACCTTCGTTATCACCAAAGGAAATTATGCTAAGTCCATGAACTAAAAGGCACAGGGTAGCATGGATTTAAAGTTAGCTGAGTGACAGGAAACAGAAAATAGTGACTGACTGTTTATTGGCCTGGAGGAAAGTATATAAAGTATCTATCACCACTTCATTACTAGAACCACTGCTTTTTGTGACATACATCAGTAACCTTGGGTATACAGGGCATAATTTCAAAATTTGCAGTTGACACACATCTTTGAAATGTCATGAACCATAAGGAAGACAGAGCTAAACTTTAAGAGGACATAAACAGGCTGGAGGACTAGGAATGGTTGAATATGGACAGATGAAATTTCAAACGAGATGTGAAGTGATAAATTTTGCTAGGACAAGCAATATAAACTACAGCATTCGTATGAAAAGGGTGCAGCAACCGGGAGTAACAGCACATTGTATAAGGTATGGTTCTGAAGGGGTTAATGTTGCAGACTTTGTTAAACTCCATCCAAATAGATGTCATAGAGTCATGATTAAGTTAAAGTGGTGTCTAGCTCAAGATCCCAATGGAAACAGATGGATCATCACTGAATTGATATTCTGAATCAGTGGTGCACAGCAATTCAGGCAGCATCCGACGAGCAGCAAAATCGACGTTTCGGGCAAAAGCCTTTCATCAGGAATAAAGGGCTTGATATTGGCTGAATTGATAATGGCTAATTAAATAATAACAACTAAAGCTGCAACAACAACATCCACTCCAAAAACACTCAAGATGCTCGACACCATTCAGGACAAAGCAGGCTACTTCACTGGCACCAGACCTACGAACATCCACTCCCTCCATCACAGATGCTCATTAGTATACACTGCTGCTATCCTACAAGATGCACTGCATAAATTCACCAGGTCTTTTTCATTGGCACCTTCCATACCTATGACCTCTTCCATCCAGAAGATCAAGGTCAACGCATATATGGGAACACTACTCCACACAAGTTCCCTCCAAGCCATTCATCATCCTGATTTGGAAATATATTGTGTTCTTTGAGTATCATTGGGTCCAAATCCTGGATTTGTCTCCCCAGCAACATTGTGTATCTACCTACAGCACATGGACGGTAGCAGTTCAAGAAGGTAGCTCACCATCATCTTCTCAAGAGCAACTAGTCGTAGGAAATAGAACTGGCCCAGCCAGCCATGCTGATACTTCATGAATGAATAAATAAAAGGGTAACTTGTATCTATTGCTCTTAAGCAATCAATTGCATTTTATTAAAACAAGTGCTTCTTCTCGCCAAAACTCCCCATGGATTCATCCTCTATCACTGTTAACCAAATTGGCCCTCAGAATCCATATAGAAAGGAGGATCAGTGGCATCACTCAATCCCAACCATTAGCTGGTAATGCTGGTTCCAAAGCACACACAACATAGTGTTCAGTGGTTAACATTATTGCTTAAATAATCACCACATAGCAATAGGAGAAAAAATGCTTGGACAGAGAAAAATCAGAAAACAAGTGATCTTACTTCTTTAAATACTTCACCACTTTAAGAATACTAAGACAGTCAGTCAGCAGCTGCAAGAGTTTGAACAAACAAGCTATCAGCAGAACTCCTGGAAGGAACAGCACTTCAGGCAAACAGCACTCCTGGCAAATAGCACAGGCGATGTAGCATGGGTGATTAATAGCTTACAAAACCAGTAACACTCAGCAGTTACAGAGTTCTTAGAGAATAAGCATCTATGTATGGTAGTCCTGATTCGACATTCAGCTGGAAAGTGTTTGAGCTCAGTGAGTAGTGTCAAAAGTCCTTACTAGGCATGGGGTAAACCCTTAAATTAATGGTGCAAAGGACTAGACTAAGAAAGACACAAGTTAAGGAATGAATACTGTCACTCTGCAACAAGCTTTGTCACCATTGTGAGTACACACAATAAGACATATCTGCAGTAGTGAAGTCAAAGGCCACTGACTTAATTTCTACTGAGGATGCAATATTACAAACATCATTGGAAAGTCTGATGCATTGAAAAAACAATTTCAATGAAAATGACCAAGGCAGACAGAGGATTTCTAAATTGAGACTAGAATGGAATTAATAGTTATTTCCTGATTTTGGTGGAAATACTTAGAGTCATGACCATTAAGCTTTATTGGAAAATCTGAGATGGGACATACCTTGTGCTTTTCGCTGCAGAAGATGGGTAAGTGACCATTGTGCCTGCAAAATTTCAGGAAATTTCATCTTGGCTGCTGAAGGCAGGAAACTGATCTCTGCTAATTAATGGACAACATCAACTCTGGAACTTTTAAACCACAGTTCATAAGATACAAAATCATTATTTGAATTACTGTTGAGTTCTTGTCAGATCTATTACAATACATAGAAAATGTGACTTTGGAGAAAGATATTCAAATTGTGCTAGAAGCAGAAATAAGGATGATTCACCAGATTTGTTTGAAAGTAGCAAGATAATCTTGTCACAGAGGAGAAACAGAAACCATGCATGCTATAAGGTCCAAAGACTCCAAAGACACAAATTAGAAAGCCAAAACAAAGTTTGGCCAAGCAAAGGTACTAAAAATAAGTGCCAATGCTGTAGAACAAAATATCCTCACAAACAGTGCCAAGCCATGACAGGAAAAGATGCTCCATCTGTAAAACTAGAGATGATTTTCAAAAGCTGTGGAAAAGTAGGACACACTTTCACAGCAGGAAGAAGTTAAATGTCTCTTCAAACAAAAATGGTAACGTGATAGAGCCATCAGTATTAAAAAGTACACTCAAGGCATTCTTCAGGGAAATTGGCGATTCAATTTACTGGAACTTGACAAAACCTATTTATGTCAATGAACTTTAATTTTAAACTTGATACAGGCATGGTCCTATCAGTTCAAATGCTATGGCTGAAAACAAACAGAAGTTACAGCTTATAGAAATGAAGCTACCTGTTCCAGGTGGAGTAATTCTTAACATCAAAAGTATGCTACAACTTAAAAAACATAAATAATGTCAGATAGTAGAGACTGCATACATAAAAATTGAAAATCAGGAAGCCTCACTTGAGTGGAAAGTTATGTTTCACCTAATTATATTCAAATTGTTGAAGAGCTTGAATACAGGAGGTAGAAATTCCTTTGTGATGGAATGCATTAAATTGTTTGCAGGATTAGGAAACTTGCTATTGAATACAGCATCACATTAGGGAAGGACTTTGAACTGTTATGTCTCTAAAAACTCAGAAGATTCCATATCCCGTAATGAATCAAGTTCAGAAGCAACTTGAGGAAATTACTTGAATGGACACCATTTCCCAGGTGACAAAACCAAATGAATAGCATCCAGGCATGGTTACTGTATCCAAACATAAGAACTAGGAGCAGGAGTAGGCCATCTGGCCCTTTGAGCCTGCTCTGCCATTCAATAAAGATCATGGCTGATTTTTTCGGTGACTCAGCTCCACTTACCCACCCTCTCACCACAACCCTATATTCCTTTATTGTTCAAAGATTATCTATCTTAGCTTTAAAAACATTTACTAAGGAGGGCTCAACTACTTCACTGGGGAGGGAATTCCATAGATTCACCTCTGGATGAAGAAGTTCCTCCTCAATTCAGTTCTAAATCTGCTCCCCTGAATTTTGTGGCAGTGCCGTCTTGTCCTAGTTTCACCTGCCAGTGAAAACATCTTTTCTACTTCTATCTTTTCTATCCCCTTCATAATTTTACATGTTTCTAAAAGATTCCTCCTCGTTCTTCTAAATTCCAATGAACATAATCCCAGTCTACTCAGTCACTCCTCATAAGTCAACCCCCTCAACTCCGGAATCAACCTAGTGAACCTCTTCTGCACCCTTCTAGTGCCAGTACATCGTTTCTCAAGTAGGGAGACCAAACCTGCATGCAATAATCCACGTGTTGCCTGGAACCCAATGGTTCAAATCAGAACATGTGGTGACCTAACAGAACTCAACAAAGTGGAAGCGAGGGAAATCCAACCTATATCTACCATTGGCTAGATTTTAGTAAAATTATCTAAAACAATAGTTTTCATTCACCATGATGTAAACAGTGGGTTCTGGCAGGAACCATTAGATGAGCATTAGGACTGCTTACAGCCTTTATTAGTCCATCTTGGAGATTTTGCTTTAGTAGGCTTCCATTCAGCCAGGGAATTCTCAAAGGGCTATGTCTGATATTTGATTGGAAGATGTCATTTGCCACTTGGATTCCACTGCACTGTTTAATTGTTTACAGGGTGACAGGTATTTTTTAAGGGATCTATTCTCAGCTTGGGAAACATTATCAACAGCAATAAAACCAGATCCAACAGAATGTAGAAACAATTAAGGACCTTTTTAAAAAATTGGTTCTTGGAACAAATGCCAGACCAGCAAAGGTAGCATTGTTGCCCATGCTTAAAACGCCCCTTATCATGAATGAAATGACCATGCAAGTCAGAGTGCAGTTACAAATAATACACATTGCTGTGCACTTGGAGTCACAAGTAGGCCAGAACACATTTCTTCCCTGAAAGAATTTTAGTGAATCAACTGGGTTTTTGCAATGATTAATGGCAGTTTCACTGTCACTATCTCTGAGACTAGTTTTCAATTGCAGATTTGCTGGTTGGAGTAAAATTCCACCAGCTGTCATTGTGATATTTGTACTCTTGCGTCCAGATCATTAGCCTGGGGCTCAAGATTACCAGTCCTATGACATTACATTTCTAGAATTAGAATTCGGTTTTAATGACATGTTTACTTAAGTACAGTGATACTGGAGTACAATGAATGCACTATCATGTGACCATCTCCTCCATTTTCAAATCAGTCTTTTGACCTGCAAAGTTGTCCATGCATGGTAAACCAGTTGGGGAGATATTTGCCTCACTTGGTAACAACCACTGATTGCTTAAGCAACACAACTACTTGAGTTTATTGATGAATCTTTAACTGAAGTTAACTAAATAGTAAAACAGTGTGACGAACAAATTGTTACAGCAGATCTGATTTTGATGTCACTTATGAGTCAACGCAAGTTCAAGAGCAATATTTAAGTTTGGAAGATGAATCCCAATGATATATAAACAGCAATCCTCCAGTAATACAACTGAGGAATTAAAAATACCTAGTTCACCATAATGACATGCACAGAGCATGACAGATGTTTAACCTAATCAACAAGTTGAAGTGTTTTCATACTTCAACACAGATGTTTCAGTAGACTGAGAATGAAGATTTGCTTTTTTTAAAATGAAGATGAGTTGCACATGACTATGAGGAGACCAGGTCTCCACCCTCAGATTAGGGCAAGATTAAAAAGAAATTACCTGGCTCCAAAATTCAGGGTACTTCAAAAGAAATTTTTTTTTCCCATGGAGCATCATTTTTCATGATAGTTATTCATGAGATTTAAAGGTCCCACAGATGATGTTATAGGGGAACAACCTGAATTATCAAGAAAAAGTTTCTTTGTGAAAGAGTTGCATGGAATTAAATAAGAAAGAGATAGATAGATTCTTGATTAGTAAGGGAATCAAGGGTTATGTGATAATGGCAGGAGAATGGGGTTTAAAAGCAACATCAGCCATGATCGAATGGTGGCGCAAATGCAATGGCTGAATAACCAGGTTCTGCTCCTATAACGTTTGGTCTTATGATCTAAATGTCCTTTCCTATGGTAATGGACCAACTATCCTCTTTAAAAGGAACAACATCCTCCTTAAAGAGACAAGAGATAAAAGATCTTCCAGAGGAAACTATTTATGGGCCAATTAAGATCAAGAACCATCAAGTCAAATTCCACCAAACTTCCAAGACCAAACATAATATAATCTGCAAGAATTTGTAAAATCTCAATGTTTTAGCTCGAATTCATTTAACCAATAGGGCAATATTATTCCAGATTGCTAATTGTTTTTGACAGAAATGTTTATAAAATTACAGATGATCACAATACAACAGCCTATTGCCCTTCAGACTTCATCCTCAAGCAGCCGCTTAACTCTTTAAAATTTGCAAGTAGAATCATTCCACATCCTTAGAGGTCAGTGAAAATTAAGTCTCTTCCTCTCCATGGATGCTTTACCAATTATTTAAAATCTGTAACCTCTCATTGTTGTTCCATTGGACAGAAATAATAATTCTTTTCCATCCACTCTTTCAAAAATGATCACCTTGGAAATCTTCATGAGGCCATCTCTTTGTATCCCCTATTCCAAGAAATCATCCTAATTTTTCTAACTTTTCCTTATAATTGATAGATTATACATCCTGGTAGATCCTTGGTAGATCCTGGTAAACCTTCTCTGTATCATTTCTACAACCTGCACATATCATGTGTGATACTCAGACTCATGCAATAATTCAGCAGAGATCTAATCAGGCAATTTATAAGGAATCTATAAAGATTTATAAACATTATCTCTATTTTTAATATTCTAATCCATTAGTTATTTATTGGTATCCTGATAATTGAACTACCTATCAATTTTCCATTCCAAATTTAACCATTCATGTAAATAGTCACTGGTGTCTATTTTTCAAAAACTTGCTATTTATGGAATACTGTCTTTTCATATTCCTTCCAAAGTGCATTATTTTTTAATATGCAGTTGTGAGTTTGACCTGCGGTGCTTTACTCATTCCAGCACCTTTCATCAAATTATGCCAATTTAATTGAAATAAACCCATTTATCATTATATTAGTGGCACCTCTCTATTGGAAGTTTTGAATCACAGATTATTGGAACTAATCATTCTCTGGTCACTGTCTCTTTGGATGTTACAACATTCATACTCGGCACACTTTCAGTTATTATTAAATAAGAGACTATTATTGTCTCCCATGGTTTCCCTTGTGAGTTATGAAGCTATGATACATTTATTAACTCTGAATCACTTACAATACCATACTCTTGAGAACCCAGAATATTACAGCACAGTACAGGCAATTCAGCCCTTGATGTTGCGCTGACCTGCGAAATCAATTGGATGCCCATCTAACCTACACCGTTCCATTATTATCCATATGTATGTCCAATGCGCATTTAAATGCCCTTAATATTGGCAAGTCTATTACTCTTCCAGGCAGGCCGTTCCACATCCCTACTAATCTCTGAGTGAAGAAACTACTCCTGATATCTGTCCTAAATCTATCACCCCTCAATTTAAAGCTATGTCCCCTCATGTTAGCCTTCACCATCCGAGGAAAAAGGCTCTCAATGTCTACCTATTTAACCCTCTGATTATCTTATACGTCTCAATTAAGTCACCTCTCAACCTTCTCTTCTCCAATGAACACAGCCTCAGTTCCCTCAACCTTTCCTCATAAGACTTTCCTTCCATACCAGGCAACATCCTAGTAAGTTTCCTCTGAACCCTTTCCAAAGCTTCCACATCCTTCCTATAATGCAGTGACCAGAACTGTATGCAATACTTCAGGTGCGGCCTTATCGGTACAGCTGAAACATGACCTTGTGGCTCTGAAACTCAATCCCCCTACCAATAAACGCCAACACACCAAATGCCTTCTTTACAACCCTATCAACCTGGGTGGCAACTTTCAGGGATTTATGCACCTGGACACCCAGACTCTCTGTTCATCTACACTGCCAAGAAGGTTACCATTAGCCCAGTAGTCTGTATTCCTGTTACTTCCAAAATGAACTACCTTACACTTTTCCGCATTAAACTCCATTTATCACTTCTCATCCCAGCTCTGCATCTTATCTATGTCCCTCTGTAACCCACAACATCCTGCTGCACTATCCACAACTTTGCCTACCTTAGTGTCATCTACAAATTTACTAACCCATCCTTCTACGCCCACATCCAGATAATTTATAAAAATGACAAACAGCAGTGGCTCCAAAGCAGATCCTTGCTGCACACCACTGGTAACTGAGCTCCAGGATGAACATTTCGCATCAATGACCACCCTCTGTCTTCTTTCGACTAGCTAATTTCTGATCCGAACCACTAAATCATACTCAATCTCATGCCTCTGTATTTTTTCCAATAGCCTACTATGTGGAATCTTATCAAACGCCTTACTGAAGTCCATATACACCACACCAACCGCTTTACCTTCATCCACCTGTTTTGTCACCTTCTCAAAGAACTAAATAAGGTCTTATCACACATGAACTACCCTTCACAAAACCATGTTGACTATCCCTAATCAAATTATTCCTTTCCAGATGATTATAAATCCTATCTCTTATAAACTTTTCCAACACCTCACCCACAACCGAAGTAAAAGCTCACTGGCCTATAATTTCCAAGGGTTGTCCCGACTCCCCTCCTTAAACAAGGGAACAACATTTGCTATCCTCCAGTCTTCTGGCATTATTCCTGTCAACTATAATGACATAAAGGTCAAAGTCAAAGGCTCTTCAATCTCCTCCCTGGCTTTTCAGAGAATCTGAGGATAAATCCCATCCGGCCCAGTAGTCTTATCTATTTTCAGATCTTCCAAAATTGCTAAAACCTTCTATTTGTCAACCACAAACCCATCTAATCTCGTAGCCTGTATCTCCATATTCTCACTAACATTGCCCTTTTCCAATGTGAATACTGATGAAAAGTATTCATTAAGCACTTCTCCAATGTCCTCAGATTCCACACACAACTTTCCACTACTGTCTTTGATTGGCCCTAGGCATTCTTTTATTCCTGATATACCTATAGAAGGCCTTAGGGTTTTCCTTGATCCTATCCGCCAACAACTTCTCATGTCCCCTCCTGCCTCTTCTTAGCTCTCTCTTTAGATCTTTTCTGGGTAATTTATAACTCTCAAGCCCCCTAACTGAGCCTTCACACCTCATCCTCACATAAACCTTCTTCTTTCTCTTGATAAGAGCTTCAACTTCTTTACTAAACCATGTCTCCCTCTATCAACAACTACTCCTTGCCTGATAAATACACAGGAACCTTGATTATCCAAATATTAATTATACAAAAATCGGATTATCCGAAGGGGATCTCAAGATCCTGATAGAAACATTACGTCAAAGAGCTGTCAACCCTGATCACGTGTTTTGTTTACAGGTACAATGATTAAAAACGAACTTGGCTCACTGAAATGCTGCCGAGACCAATCCTGGATAGTCCAGACATGGTCTCCAAATGACTGACCGCCCCCCCCCTCTCTGCCCCCATACTTTCCTTGGAGTTCTACACAGGGGTGAACCCTAAATCCCTCTTCCCCAGATAATCTCTCCAGCATTGTCCTGTACAGGGCAGAGATGGAACCTGAGAAAAAGGTGTGTGTGTGTGTGTGTGTGTGCTTGCGCCAGGGGTGGGGTATGTGGGAGAGGATGGGGTTGGTGGCAGACAGGGGCAGGGTGGGACCGGACGAGGTTGGGGCGGTGGGGTGGCACGGGGACGGGGTTGGGGGCGGGCAGGGAGACGTTATGGGAGCAGACAGGGTCGGGGCAGGCTGAGGGCTGGGAGTGGACGGGGTTGAGGGTGCAGGGTGGGAGGAAATGGGGTTGGGGGCAGGCGCGCGGGGTCTTGCACACAGTGTGTTTTTGCCTAGTCTCCTAAATGGGGAGCAGACTTCACAGAAAACTCCAAGCCCCAGAGGAAATCAATTAACTGAATAATCAATTATCTGAACGTAATAGTGCCCGCCCATCTTGTTCGGATAATCGAGGTTCCTCTGTATGTAATAGTAGCTGTTCCTTGAATAAGCTCCACATTTCAAATGTATCCATCCCCTGCAGTTTCCCTCCCCATTCTATGCATCCTAAATCTTGCCTAATCACATCATAATTGCCTTTCCCCCAATTATACCTCTCTCCTACAGTATATACCTATCCCGCTATTGTAAACATTACCAAATTGTGGTCACTTAATTGTAGTGCTCACCTACCTTCAAATCTAACACCTAGCTGGTTTCATTCCCCAGTACCAAATCCAATATGGCATCTCCCCTTTTGGCCTGTCGACATACTGAGTCAGAAAACGCTCCTGCATACATTGAACAAAAACTGATCCATCTAAACTTCTTGAACTGTAGTATTCCCAGTCAATATTGTGGAAGTTACAGTCCCCTATAACAAATACCCTATTACTCTTGCTCCTATCGTGAATCATAGAACAAAGAACAATACGGCGCAGAACAGGCCCTTCGGCCCTCGATGCTGCGCTAACCTGTGAACTATTCTCAGCTCGTCCCCCTACACTATCCCAAAATCATCCATGTGCTTATCTAAAGATTGTTTAAATCTCCCTAATGTGGCTGAGTTGACTACATTAGCAGGTAGGGCATTCCATAGCCTCACTACTCTCTGCATAAAGAATCTGCCTCTGACATCTGTCTTAAATCTATCACGCACAATTTGTACTCATGCCCTCTCGTACAAGCTGACATCATCCTCTAAGGAAAAAGACTTTCACTGTCCACCCTATCTAATCCTCTGATCATCCTGTATAATCATCTCTGCTATCCTTTTCTCTACATCCCTGGAACAATTCGGAGGCCTATAGAAAACTCCCAACAGGATGACCTCTCCTTTCCTGTTTCTAACCTCAGCCCAAATTACCTCAGTAGATGAGTCCTCAAATGCTGTCTCAGCTGCTGTAATACTACCTTGATTAACAATGTCACCGTTCTCCCCCCCCACCCCCACAACCTTTACCATCTTCTCTGTCTTACTGAAACATCTAAATCCTGGAATCTGCAACAACCATGCCTGTCCCTCCTGTAGCCATGATTCTGAAATGGCTACAACATTGAAATCCCTTGTACTAACGTATGCTGCAAGTTCACCCATCTTTCTCCTCTATAGGGCTATTTGCCTTATAGTATACTCCAAAATACAAAAAGTAAAAACCAAACTGGGGTGTCAGGATGCTTGATACCTAAATGAAAGATAAATCTACTACATCCATCATTCATATCCTTTTCAATATTAACAGGTTTGATTTAAAATTATTTTATCTATATTCAGAGCAGCAAAACCACTCTGCTTACTCCTACATTTGCTTCACAAGGTATCATTGTAAAATGTTCCCTGCAGCACTCAATTTTGCAGAACAGATAGGGGAAAAGCTGATTTTGAATGAATCATCAATACTGAGGAAGACTTCAACAAAATTATAGAAAGATGTTAATAATTTTGAAAAATTGACAAATTTCATTCAACATAAATTTGGGGTAACATACCTTGGTGGGACGATGTGGATGGGTGTCACTTAATTTTTGGAAGTCGTGAATCCAGACAAGGTAGAGAAACAGAGCTTAAAAATGTGTTGCTGGAAAAGCGCAGCAAGTCAGGCAGCATCAAAGGAGAAGGAGAATCGACATTTCGGGCATAAGCCCTTCTTCAGGAATAAGGAGGGTGTGCCAAGCAGGCTAAGATAAAAGGTAGGGAGGAGTGTCTTGGGGGAGGGGCATTGGGAATGTGATAGGTGGAAGAAGGTTAAGGTGAGGGCGGAGAGGCCACATCGGGTGCAGCAGATGCAGTAAATGCAGTAAATTTACTGCATCTGCTGCACCCGATGTGGCCTCCTATACATTGGGGAGACAGCCACCTACTTGCGGAACGTTTCAGAGAACACCTCTGGGACACCTCTGGCACCAACCAACCCAACCGCCCCATGGCTGAACACTTTAATTCCCCCTCCCATTCCGCCAAGGACATGCAGGTCCTTGGCCTCCTCCATCGCCAGACCATGGCAACACGACGCCTGGAGGAAGAGCGACTCATCTTTCGCCTAGGAACCCTCCAACCACAAGGGATGAATACAGATTTCTCCAGCTTCCTCATTTCCCTTCCCCCCACCTTTTCTCAGTCCCAACCCTCAGATTCAGCACCGCCTTCTTGACCTGCAATCTTCTTCCCGACCTCTCCACCCCCACCCCCTCTCCGGCCTAGCACCCTCACCTTAACCTCCTTCCACCTATCACATTCCCAATGCCCCTCCCCCAAGTCCCTCCTCCCTACCTTTTATCTTAGCCTGCTTGGCACACCCTTCTCATTCCTGAAGAAGGACTTATGCCTGAAATGTCGATTCTCCTTCTTCTTTGATGCTGCCTGACCTGCTGCGCTTTTCCAGCAACACATTTTTTAGCTCTGATCCCCAGCATCTGCAGCCCTCACTTTCTCCAAGGTAGAGAAACACACAATCACCTGATGAAGCAGCAGCGCTCCGAAAGCTTGAGCTTCCAATTAAACTTGTTGGACTATAACCTGGTGTTGTGTGATTTTTAACTTTGTAGAGAAACAAAGGAATCTACAATACTACACCGAATTACCAGAAGTTCCACAACAGGTTAGCAAAAACAAATCAAGTACAAGCCACTAGGAGAAAGTGAGGACTGCAGATGCTGGAGACCAGAGTTGAAAAATGCGATGCTGGAAAAAACACAGCAGGCCAGGCAGCATCCGAGGAGCAGGAGAATCGAATACAAGCCACTGACTACATCACTATCTAAAGTATCCTGAATGGAGTTGAACACTGTGCAGTAATCAGCAAACATCCTGACTTCTATCCTAACAATGAAGTGAAAGTCATTGATGAAGAAACTGGTGATGTCTGAACTTAGGACTACCCTGAACTCCTGCAGAAATGTCGAGGAATTGATAAGTGGGTAAGTTACACTAAAATTGTACCAAACTCTGTTAGATCACACTGAGCATGGCTGAGAAAGGGTGGAAAGTTGTTTCTGTTAGACAGGGAGACTAGGACCTGTGGGCACAGCCTTAAAATTAGAGGGGATAAATTTAGAACGGAAATGTGGAGACATTTCTACAGCCAGAGAGTGGTGGACCAGTGGAACACAGAACAATACAGCACAGAACAGGCCCTTTGGCCCTCGATGTTGCGCCGACCTGTGAAGTAATCTAAGCTCATCCCCCTGCAATATCCCATCATCATCCAAGTGCTTATCCAAGGATTGTTTAAATCTCTCTAATTTGGCTGAGTTAACTACATTGGCAGGCAGGGCATTCCATACCCTTACCACTCTCTGAGTAAAGAGCCTCTGACATCTGTCTTAAATTTGTAGTTCTGTCCCCTCGTACAAGCTGATGTCATCATCCTAAGAAAAAGACTTTCACTGTCTACCCTATCTAATCTTCTGTTCATCTTGTATGTCTCTATCAAATCCCCTCTTAGCCTTCTTCTTTCCAATGAGAACAGACTCAAATCTCTCAGCCTTTCCTCATAAGAGCTTCTCTCCAAACCAGGCAACATTCTGGTAAATCTCCTCTGCACTTTTTCAAATGCTTCCACATCCTTCCTGTAATGGGGCATCCAGAACTGTACACAATATTCCAAGTGCAGCCACACTAGCATTTTGTATAGTTGTAGCATGACATTACGGCTATGGAACTCAATCCCTCAACCAATAAAACCTAACACACCGTATGCCTTCTTAACAGCACTATTAACCTGGGTGGCAACTTTCAGGGATCTATGTACATGGACTGTTAGATCCCTCTGCACATCCACACTACCAAAAATCTTTCCATTGACCCAGTATTCTGCCTTCCTGCTATTCTTCCCAAAATGAATCACCTCACATTTAGCTGCATTGAATTCCATTTGCCACCTCTCAGCCCAATTCTGCAGTTTATCCAAGTCCCCCTGCAACATTTTTCCACACTATCCACTACTCCACCAACGTTAGTGTCATCTGCAAACTTACTAACTCATCCACTTATGCCTGCATCTAAGTCATTTATAAAAATGACAAACAGCAGTGGTCCCAAAACAGATCCTTGTGGCACACCACTAGTAACCGGATTCCAGGCTGAATATTTTCCAACAACCACCACTCGCTGCCTTCTTTCAGAAAGACAGTTTCTAATCCAAAGGGCTAAACCACCCTCAATCCCATGCCTCTGCATTTTCTCCAACAGCCTACCATGTGGAACCTTATCAAAGGCTTTACTGAAGTCCATGTACACCATGTCAACCTCCCTACCCTCATCTACATGTTTGGTCACCTTCTCAAAAAACTCAATGAGGTTTGTGAGACATGACCTGCCCTTGACGAAACCACGTTGAGTATCTGAAATCAAATTGTTGCTTGCTAGATGATTATAAATCTTATCTCTTATAATCCTTTCCAAAACATTTCCTACAACAGAAGTAAGGTTCACTGGTCTATAAATTACCTCGGTAATCTCTACTGCCCTTCTTGAACAAGGGTACAACATTTGCAATCCTCCAGTCTTCTGGTACTAAACCTGTAGATAATGACGACTCAAAGACCAAAGCCAAAGGCACCACCATGTCCTCACTAGCTTCCCAGAGAATCCTCAGATAAATCCTATCGGGCCCAGGCACTTCGTCCCTGCCTGACAGGGACATACCTATCAAGGACAGGCAGTATGTTTTCCTTAAACCAGCTCCACATTTCGATTGTCCCCATCCCCTGCATTTTGCTAACCCATTCCATGCATCTTAAGTCTTGCTTAATCGCATTATAATTTCTCTTGCCCCATTGATAACTCTTGCCCTGTGGCATGTACCTATCCCTTTCCATTGCTAAACTAAACACAACTGAATTATGGTCACTCTCTCCAAATTGCTCACCTACCACTAAATCAAACACTTGGCATGGTTCATTCCCAAGCACCAGATCCAGTGTGGCCTCCCCTCTTGTCGGCACTTCGACATACTGTGTCAGGAAGCGCTCCTGCACACATTGGACAAAAATTGATCCATCTGCCGTATTAGAGTTATAGCATTTCCAGTCAATGTTGGGGAAGTTAAAATCCCCCATAATGACCACGCTGTTCCTTTCACTCCTACCCAGAATCATTTTGCCAATCCTCTCCTCCACCTCCCTCAAACTCTGCAGAGGCTTCTAAAAAAACTCCCATCAGTGTGACCTCTCCTCTCCTGTTTCTAACCTCAGCCCACACTACCTCAGTAGACTCCTCGTCAAAAGTTCTTTAAATCACCATTATATTTTCCTTGACTAACCTCCCCCTCTTTTACTGCCTTGCCTGTTCTTAATGAAAGATCTAAACCCTGGAACCTACAACATCCATTACTGACCCTATTCTATCCATGTCTCTGAAATGGCCACAACATCGAAGCCCTAGGTACCTATCTATGCTGTACACTCACCTACCTTATTTCGGATACTTCTGCCGTTGAAGTAGACACACTTCAACCCAGCTTGCTGTCTGCCAAAATATTCCTGTGACCATGAAATCCTGTCCATGTCCTCCCTACTCTCATCCTCCTGTGCACTGGAACTACACCTCAGGTTCCCATCCCCCTGCTGAGCTAGTTTAAATCCACCCAAATAGCACCAGCAAATTTCTCATCCAGGATATTAGTACCCCTGTGATTCAAGTGAAGACCATCCTGTTTGTAGAGGTCCCACCTTCCACAGAATGAACCCCAATTATCCAAGTACCTGAACCCTCCCTCTTGCACCATCCCTGCAGCCATGTGTTCCAATTCCTTGCTATCATGTGGCATGGGTAACAAACCAGAGATAACAACTGAACTCCATGGAATTCATTGCCATGGACCATAGTGGAGGCTGGGACGTTAAAAGTCTTCAAAGCAGAGATGGATAAATTCTTGATCTCGCAAGGAATTAAGGGCTAAGGGGAGAGTGTGGGTAAGTGGAGTTGAAATGCCCATCAGCCATAATTAAATGGTGGACTGGGCTTGATGGGCCGAATGGCCTTACTTCCACTCCTATGTCTTATGGTCTTAAGAGTAGTGCAAGCAGTTCTGGTCTGGATGTTAAAAAAAAAGATACATAAGTACTGGAGAAGGTGTAGAGAAATTTACCAAGGATCATACCAGAAATGTCTAGAATATGTATCAGGAAAGATGAACAGGCTGGCATCTTTCCTCCTGGGGGGATGAAAAGGTTGAGGCCTGGTCTAATAAAGATCTTTAAAATTATTAAAGATTTTTGATAGAGTGGTTAAAGAAGGCATTACAAGAGGCATCTGCATTGGAAAGTAACCAAACAATCCAACAGGGAATTCTTTATGCAAACAATGCTAAAAATGTGGAACTCACTACCATAGGAGTGGTTGAAGTGAATAGTACAGATGCATTTCAGGCAAAAACTATCTGGCATATGAGGAAAAGAGGACAGAAGGTGAATTTCAATGAGGAGGTATGAATAGAACCCACTGGCTGGGTTAAATAGCCTGTTTTTGCACTGTACATTGAGGTTTTCTGTTCCAATTTCAAATTTCATTACTTCTAACCTCAAAATTATGAGAATTAATGAGAGAACCTTGAGGCATGGCTTCATTGATCTTATTGAGTTACCAATTTTGCTCTTAAAATAATGGAAATGTACTCAGGGATTAGACATTTAAAAAAAAATTGTTCATGGTGTGTGCATGTACTATTAAAACCAGCATTTATTTCCCATCCCTAATTGCCCTTGAAGTGATGGTGGTGAGCCATGTTTTCGAATTATTCCAATTTTCATGTTGTAGGTACATTCACAGTGCTACGAGGAAGTAGTTCCAGCTATTGACACACTGACATTGAAGAATTAGCAAAATATATGCTATGACAGTTTGTGACTTAGTGAGGAACTTACAGTTCGTGGCACTCCCAGCTGATGGAGGATAGGAATTTGGAAGGTGCTGTCAAAGAAGGCTTGGTGAGTTGCTAAGGTGTATCTTGGAGACGTTACACTCTGCTTCCACTGTGTGTAAATGCTTAGTATGGTTGGTTGATGGGGTGCTGATCAAGTAGTCATTGCCTGGCACTTAGTGAGAATTAATGTAACTTGTATCTTTTCAGTCCATTCACCAATGTTATCCAGGTCCTGTTGTGAGGGACCAATAATAACTCCAGTAACAAAGCAATCCTGAATGGAGTCATCAAAAAACATCCTGACTTCTAACCTTATGATGAAGTGAAAGTCATTGATGCACAATTGAAGATGTTTGGACCTGGGACACTATCCTGAGGAACTCCTGCAAATATGCTGTGAAGCTGAAATAATCGATCTCCAAAGCACAAACATCTTCCAACCATTGGATAGTCATCCCCCAAATCTGAATGATTTCAATTTTGCATGATTCTTTGAGGTCACACTCTATCTTGATGAAAAGGACAGTCTCTCTCACCTGGAACTCGGCTGTTTTGTTCTACTTTGGATCAAGGTTGCATGAAGGTCTATAGCTGAGTGCCTTTGGTAGAATCCTTGAAAAACTTAAATAACTAGAATTAATGATGTGCAAAAATGGTCTGCACTCAATTAGTAGCAGGGATTGAAACATGAAGCTGTCTACTATGTTAACTTAATATTCCTTAGATCAAGTCACGCCTATTGTGGAATCCATGTTATTTGTTCAAATATAATCATATACAATTTCCTGCTTGTTGTTCAGTATTAAAGAAATGCTAACTTGCAATTTCATGTTAAGTTTGTTAGATTAGTTGATTTGTCCTTTATTAGAATTATTAAAGGCAATGATTTAAGTTAGGATTTTCTTTACAACTAGAACACAGTTGTTATTTTCAAGACCTCCAGCTGATGACAAGAGAATATTGTAGAATTATCACAAACAGAGAAGTTTTGCTGCCTGTTCTCTGCCAAGACATATACTCAAACCCCAGTGTTAGGTAAAATGGTGTCATGGGAAATAATCATGTAAAGAATTTTATTCCTGTTTTGGTTTGGATGGAATATCTGTAAGGCATGGAACCTTTTCCACTATAAGGATTTAACAAAGAGCATCAGATGTCTGATAGAGTACAAGGGATGAAGTCACAACCCTTGGTTAAAAAGGTAATATCATTCTCAATTGTTTGTAAACTACTGCTCTAAAATGACATGTACTGTATTTTGTTTCACTTATGTTTAAATAAAAATCATAATTATTCTAAATATTAGATTCAAACTATTGAACAGGCACCCCAAACAGATGATAATTCAATTATACTCTCCAACTGATCAACAATTGTGCAAGCAAAGCTTAGAAGCAGCAGCATGACTGAAACATGAATAGACATCAGTACTGTTCTCAGATGGCAATACAATGCTTCTCATCTCATCCAATGACCACTCACCATAAGGCACAAGAGGCTACAAGGCCTCCTGCCACTGAGGTAGGTGAAGCACCAGATTAGCGTTAAATGGACATGACACTACATGAAGTACTGTGGAAGAATAATCAAGCACTTGTACAGACATGATCTGAGATTTGGGTGTCTCAAGTTTTATTTTCCTAATCTGTTTCAACTTCTTCGTGCAGAGTCTGAATGTGTATAATATTTTATGAAGGAAATAGAGGACATTACATTTTACAATTCTGTTCCATAGATAGTAGAGAAGATTAAATCATTTAATATATTTAAGGCTGAGTTGGATTGATTTTTAATCCACAGGAAAGGATGATGTGAGGTTCAGTAGGCAGGCAGGGTGTCAGAAGGTCTGGAGGAGCTAGGAAAATGGATCTAAGCCAACAATTAAATAAACCGTGATTGTACTGAATGGTGGGGCTAGCTCATTAGGCTGAATGGTATACTCCTGCTCCCATTTCTTTCTTCCATCTTAATGCAACATAAGAATATGAGAAAACATGATCATAATGGTGTAGTCAGACATACTGGAAAGAACAGCGCAATTTAGCTTGACGGTAATAGATAATATCTTTGTACACACGGCAACATGCGCTGAAGGATTTGTATCTCATTCAGGAGTACTTCAGCATAGTAAGGTTTAAAATTGTTATGGAGAAGCAGTGCAATCACATGGTGAAAAGAATGTCATCAATCTTACACCTCAATTTGGTAAACAGCGAGGTCAAGGAATGAAAAAATAAAAACTTTGGAGAAGACCCTTTACCCACTTCACCTGAAATTTCCGGAATCAAACCTCTAATAACCTCTTGCGCAACATGTACTTATGCTTTCAAATAAGGCTATTGTCCTCAGCAAAACCACATTAGCAGAGGACATGGTAATGTAATGCTAATATCACTGGAATAGTAAACCAGAACCATCGGTTCTCAGGACATAGGTTCCAACACTAGCAAGGCAGATGATGTGAGTTGAAGTCTATAAAATCCGGAATTAAAGACCTACCTTAATCGTAACCATTGCTATTTAAAAAAATCTGGTTCACCAATGTCCTTTTGAGAAGGAGATCAGTCGTCCTTATCAGGTTTGGCCTATATGACACCATACCTACAGCAAAGACCCTGTGGACAATTAGGGATGAGCATATCACACAATGAATAATATCCTTTCAATTCAATGACATTTTTTTAAGGCATCTTGTCATTTGTAGGAAAGCAGCAGGATCTTTTTGCTTTGGCATATCCAAGTGCTTTGAAAGTTTGAAAGAAATGTTAACATGTATTCCTGAAAATCCCTTTGAGAGTCACAAGCCCTTGCAGAGTCACAGTCCGAGTCTGAAGAACATGCTTATTAAAAGCAATCATAAATAAACCAACATTTAAACTTCCAAATGGAACTATTGCTTAGATAAAAACTAACTCAATGAAGAGTCAGCAATTTTGTAAAAAGTTAAGTTGAATGCCAGGCTATCTGCACTGATAAAAGTAACTGGAGTACTCACATTGAGAGTAATAAAGAGATAACAATAGACAATAGGTTTGAGGGCAACTGAGATGCAAGAATATTGACCAGCAGATGGTTACACAAGTCTTTAATTAATGCATCTATACTTAAATCATCTTCCAGATGATATGCTTCAACAACTCACATTGCTCTGTCCTCTGTGTAAATTAAATTCTAAATTCAGAAGAAAAATAGATATCAGTGTGTATAAATTAAATAGTATAATGAATTTATAAAGCTCGTTATATTAGGCATCAGAAACCAACTGCATTGCAATAATAATATTTTATTCCCGTTCAATAATGAGCATTTTATATCAGATTATGTAACTCATTGAACTAATGTGCTGCATAATTCACACAGCTCTGGGCAAGGGCAAAATGCTTCTGATCAGTCAACCTTGACCAATCCAATATAACTGGAGCTACTGAGAACTCTTCGAGTAGTATCAATTTACATGCACTCACACAGAATATTAATGGTCGCTCCTGATACAGCAGTTTCTCTCCAATAGCTGCTTTCCCAATAGGGTGATTTCAAGCATACTTTTTTTGTTTTATGAGGCATCGACACAACAGTCTCAGTATCAATGTAATTACATTGCAATTAGAATTATGTAATTAACTAAACATTTGATGTGAGAATATATGGCATTTAGTGAACCTGAATTTCAGATCTGTCCTTTGCTTTACCTGCTCCATTTATTTCATTTAGCTGCATAATTCAATGTACATTTACAGCCTGAGAAAGAATCAGCAGTTACTTCAGCAGGCAGAGTTTTCAATGCCATTAAAAGCAATCATAAATAAACCAGATTAGAATTGGACAATGGTGAATAATTTAACAATTCTTCCATTTTCTAGTCATAACAAATTTTAGAACTTAGGAGGGGGGAAATTAATACTTTATATTTCCACCAGCTACGTGCCCATCCTGTTCCAAATATAAAAGAACTGTTGAGAATATCCAGAAGTCAATTAGCCCAACCAGATATTTTGTAAATGAACCTGTTCATGTACTTTATTGCACACTACTGGAGCAGATGGGACTTAGAGTTATAGAGATGTACAGCATGGAAACAGACCCTTCGGTCCAACCCGTCCATGCCAACCAGAGAACCCAACCCAATCTAGTCCCGCCTGCCAGCACCCGGCCCATATCCCTCAAAACCCTTCCTATTCGTATACCCATCCAAATGCCTCTTAAATGTTGCAATTATACCAGCCTCCACCACATCCTCTGGCAGCTCATTCCATACATGTACCAGCGCCTGCATGAAAAAGGTCTCTCTTATATCTTACCCCTCTCACCCTAAACCTATGTCCTCCAGTTTGGACTCCCTGACACCAGGGAAAAGACTTTGCCTATTTATCCTATCCATGCCCCTCACAATTTTGTAAACCTCTATAAGGTCACCCCTCAGCCTCTGACGCTTCAGGGAAAAATAGCCCCAGCCTGCTCAGCCTCTCCTTTTGGCTCAAATCCTCCAACCCTGGCAACATCCTTGTAAATCTTTTCTGAACCCTTTCAAGTTTCACAATATCTTTCTGATAGGAGGAAGACCAGAATTGCATGCAATATTCCAACAGTGGCCGAACCAATGTCCTGTACAGCCGCAACATGACCTCCCAACTCCTGTACTCAATATTCTGACCAATAAAGGAAAGCGTACCAAACGCCTTCTTCACTATCCTACCTACCTGCGACTCCACTTTCACGGAGCTATGAATCTGCACTCCAAGGTCTCTTTGTTCAGCAACACTCCCTAGGACCTTACCATTAAGTGTATAAGTCCTGCTGAGATTTGCTTTCCCTCGCAGCACCTCGCATTTATCTGAATTAAACTCCATCTGCCACTTCTCAGCCCATTGGTCCATCTGGTCCAGATCCTGTTGTAACCTGAGGTAAACTTCTTCGCTATCCACTACACTTCCAATTTTGGTGTCATCTGCAAACTTACTAACTGTACCTCTTATGCTCGCATCCAAATAATTTATGTAAATGACAAAAAGTAGAGGATCCAGCACTGATCCTTGTGGCACTCCACTGGTCACAGGCCTCCAGTCTGAAAAACAACCCTCCACCATCACCCTCTGTCTTCTACCTTTGAGCCAGTTCTGTATCCAAATGGCTAGTTCTCCCCGTATTCCATGAGATCTAACCTTGCTAACCAGTCTCCCATGGGGAACCTTGTCGAACGCCTTACTGAAGTCCATATAGATCATATCTACTGCTTTGCCCTCATCAATCTTCTTTGTTACTTCTTCAAAAACCTCAATCAAGTTTGTGAGACATGATTTCCCATGCACAAAGCCACGTTGACTATTCCTAATCAGTCCTTGCCTTTCCAAATGCATGTACATCCTGTCCCTCAGGATTCCCTCCAACAACTTGCCCACCACTGAGGTCAGGCTCACCAGTCTCTAGTTCACTGGCTTGTCTTTACTGCCCTTGTTAAACAGTGGCACCACGTTAGCCAACCTCCAGTCTTCCGGCACCTCACCTGTGACTATTGATGATACAAATCTCTCAGCAAGAGGCCCAGCAATCACTTCTCTTGCTTCCCACAGTGTTCTCGTGTATACCTGATCAGGTCTTGGGGATTTATCCACCTTTAACTGTTTCAAGACATCCAGCACTTCCTCCTCTGTAAACTGGACATTTTGCAAGATGTCATCATCTATTTCCCTACAGTCTATATCTTTCATATGCTTTTTCACAGTAAATACTGATGCAAAATATTCATTTAGTATCTCCCCCATTTTCTGTGGCTGCACACAAAGGCCGCTTTGCTGATCTTTGAGGGGCCCTATTCTCTCCTTAGTTACCCTTTTGTCCTTAATATATTTGTAAAAACCCTTTGGATTCTCTTTAATTCTATTTGCCAAAGCTATCTCATGTCCCCGTTTTGCCCTCCTGATTTCCCTCTTAAGTATACTCCTACTTCCTTTGTACTCTTCTAAGGATTCACTTGATCTATCCTGTCTATACCTGACATATGCTTCCTTCTTTTTCTTAACCAAACCCTCAATTTATTTAGTCATCCCACATTCCCTATACCTACCAGCCTTCCCTTTCACCCTGACAGGAATATACTTTCTCTGGATTCTTGTTATCTCATTTCTGAAGGCTTCCCATTTTCCAGCCATCCCTTTACCTGTGAACATCTGCCTCCAATCAGCTTTCGAAAGTTCTTGCCTAATACCGTCAAAATTGGCCTTTCTCCAATTTAGAACTTCAGAAAATTGTCTTGTACACACTTAACTAATTCCTCTCCATCTAAACCTTTAACACTATGGGAGTCCCAGTCGATGTTTGAAAAGTTAAAATCCCCTACCATAACTACCCTGTTATTCTTACAGATAGCTGAGATCTCCTTACAAGTTTGTTTCTCCATTTCCCTCTGACTACTGGGGGGTCTATAATACAATCCCAATAAGGTGATCAGCCCTTTCTTATTTCTCAGTTCCACCCAAATAACTTCCCTGGATGTATTTCTGGGAATATTCTCCCCCAGCACTGCTGTAATTCTACCCCTTATCAAAAATGCCACTCCCCATCCTCTCTTGCCTCCTTTTCTATCCTTCCTGTAGCATTTGTGTCCTGGAATATTAAGCTGCCAGTCCTGCCCATCCCTGAGCCATGTTTCCGTAATTGCTATGATATCTCAGTCCCATGTTCCTAATCATGCTCTGAGTTCATCTGCCTTCCCTGTTAGGCCCCTTACATTGAAATAAATGCAGTTTAATTTATTAGTCTTACCTTGTTCCTGCCTGCCCTGACTGTTTGACTCACTTCTGTTCACAGCTGTACCTATCTCAGATCGATCTCTTTCCACACTACCTCCCTGGGTCCCACACCCCCACCTTACTAGTTTAAATCCTCCCAAGCAGTTGTAGCAAATTTCCCTGCCAGTATATTAGTCCCCTCCAATTTAGGTACAATCAGTCCTTCCTGTACAGGTCACTTCTACTCCAAAAGAGATTCCAATGATCCAAAAATGTGAACCCTTCTCTCATACACCAGCTCCTCAGCCATGCATTCATCTGCTCTATCCTTCTATTCCTGCCCTCACTAGCTCGTAGCACTGGGAGTAATCCAAATATTACTACCCTTGAGGATCTCCTTTTTAAATTTCTGCCTAACTCTCTGTAATCTCCCTTCAGAATCTCAACCTTTTCCCTTCCTATGTCGTTGGTTCCAATGTGGATAATGACCTCCTGCTGGCCACTCTCCCCCGTGAGAACATTCTGCACCCTCTCTGAGACATCCTTTATCCCGGCACCAGGGAAACAACACACCATTCTGCTTTTTCTCTGCTGGCCACAGAAACGTCTGTCTGTACCTCAGACTAGAGAATCCCCTAACACAATTGATCTCTTGGAAGCCGATGTACCCCTCGTTGCATTAGAGCCAGTCTCAATACCAGAAACTTGGCTGTTCGTGCTACGTTCCCCTGAGAATCCATCACCCCCTACATTTTCCAAAATGTTTGAAATGGGTGTATCCACAAGAGACTCCTGCACTAGCTGCCTACCTCTCTTACCCTTTTAACCCGGGTCTCTGGCTCAAAGATAGCGTCATTACAATGGTGCCACAAGAGCCCACTCATGTCAGCATTTATGCTCCACAGTTGTTACCTTAAACCACAAGATTACCTTAAAACAACCCAAGTTTTCTTTGTCAGTTTCATGCAAATATTCTGGTTTACACAAGAAAGATAGCCACATGAACAGCACCTGCTGTTTATTATACATTCGTATGATAGGTAAAATTCGTATGATAGGCTTCTTTATCCATTGCTCAAATATTTGAAATAATTTACGCTTGAGGTAGAGAGGGTACTTATCAGAACTAAGAATAATCGCCTTTAGGGTCTTGTTAAAAAAAAATCTTTTTTATTCATCAATGTATCCCTACAAATAACTTATTTGTAAAAACTATGTCCTTTTATTTTTCTTGTACTTTTAATTGCAGACTGAAAGATTAAAGTAAGTGGGTGCAGAACTGCTGCATAGTTTGCAAGCAACTTGACATGCATATTAAGCAACATTACATAGTTGCTTTGTCAGGCAGTAACTGAAGTTAACTTTGCAGATGAACTGGAGCCAAATGAAGCTTTGGTTGGCACCAAGTAGTGGATTGGTATGTGGATTAGGGACCAGTTACTAACGACAAGGTCTGTTGCATGCTAACAGTCCCAATTGGTTTTCAGGTAGAACAGCTTGGGATTGTGACCAAGATTCAAAGAAGCCTTAGGACCATGGCCAGCTTAGACATTCTTTCTCTGTTCTTTTCAGCAAGCCATTTTAACCCTGAGGAAATTGAGTTTATCTTTCCTTTAGCAGTTGCTGCAAGCTGTGGCTTTTAATTAATAAGTCAATCATAAATTAATAACTTATAAGTGCATGAGCCACCCTTGTTCCCCTTGCAAACAAGTGGAAGCATCCATAGAAGGATGACTGAGAAGCAGCATTCTGATCTGCACAACTATAAAAATCATCTCAACAGATCCTGTGAACAACCAACACTGAAGTTCTTCCCCACCGTTGTGTCTGATCATACACCTGTTTGTGTTTGCGCGTGTGTGTGTGTATGCAAGTAAAGGGGAGTCAACAAGGGGATTAAAATTTTAATTTGTCGAGTTAGATGCCAATGGCTGATAATTTTTTATTCGTCACTACAAGTTATTTATATGTAGTAAATAATTATTTTTATTAAGTACAGAAACATTGTTCATGCTTTCTATCAACATGTGTCTAGAAGACACATAAACTGAAGAAATTTGCAATTAAAAAAATTTACATAAATTGCAGTGCTTGATTTCCAGTGTGTTACCTCAATGAGTTGTACCACTAAAAATTTTATTCATTGGTTGACCAAATCCTATTTTTCCAAATATAGTTTACAGTGTTCAATTTCAGAAACTTATACTGTGAAGGATAGAACATGAGTCTAATCTTCCTTAAGCTTTTGTTTGGAGGTATACATTTACAAACATGCACTTTCTAATCCAAAAGCCAATTTCAGTCCATTCCTAACTATTTCCCAGAACTAGGGACAATACTACTCTTGATATTTTTACTCAATCTGTTCAGTCATGCAATGACTCTTCTCTCGGGCATCTATGACTTGAAAACACCTTTGAGGCGTGTAGATAGGAACACTATCACTGCACACTGGAGCAAATTTGAATCCTTGTTAATGTTCAACACCTGAATAGAATTGAATACTCAATTACTATACAATTAAAGTACAATAGCCTCATAGGAATTTTATATTACACAATAAGCAGCTGAAAGAGATCAGACAATGGGAATTAATCAAGAGAATTATTTTTCGCCAAGTACTAAATTTCTCCTGTATATAATCTATATCACTGAATAGAACATGCCTTTGTACCTGCAGAATTCAATATTGACAAACCATCTTATGATTAATTACCAATCATGCTTATTTCACATCTCCAGAATACAGAGTTAATTATTATTGTTTAATTATACGTCAAAGTGTAAATCAACTGGTAATGATTTAGTTATCATTGATCTATCACAGAAAAATAATGCCTGTATTTTATGCCAAAGAATGAGAAGTAAATCCTGATCTCAGCTCCTTATAACCTAACATGTCACAAAGGACCATAACCAAATATTGGTATCATAAATCTGTATTCTGTAATCTCTGGATTATTACCCAAACTATATAAGGAGGTGGCCTAGTGGCATTTGTGCTGGACAATTAATCCAGAGACCCAGATAACGTCTGGGGACCTGGGTTCAAATCCTGCCACGGCAGATGGTGGAATTTGAATTCAATAAATATCTGGAATTAAGAATCTAATGATGACCGTGAATCCATTGCTGATTGCTGGGAAATTCCATCTAGTTCTCCAATGCCCTTATGGAAGGAACTACCATCCTTAGACAATCTGGCCAACATGTGACTCCAAACCCACAGCCATGTGATTGATTCTTAACTGCCATCTGGGCAATTATGCATGGGCAATAAATGCTGCCTAGCTAGCAACGCCCTCATCCCGTGCATGAATAAAGAAAAAAAGAATTGGCAAAGGGCAAATAACTTTAGAGCAATGAATTTGCAGATCTCTTCTACTACTAGTGTAGTAGAAGCAGGTTTCAGTGCATGAAGTCCTGACACCACTACTAAGGAACACGGAAGCTGTATCATTTGGACAATTAAGACCTTAACTATGCTGGAAACATTGTTTTATTGAGACACATGACTAGGGAAGTAGAGAGGTTACATAAAGATGCTGTGACAGGAAGGGACGAAGAACAAATCTAAGAGCAAAACAACTGATACGACTTGAGATTATAACAATAACAAAAGGTCAAAACTAAAGGCTCAGAATCTGAAGTCACATGACATTCAAAACACAATATTTCTATTTAAACTATGATTGGATAGCCATTGCAGAAACATGGCTTCAGAATGACATAGATTTGGACATGAATATTGAAACATACAAGACATTTAAGAAGGAGAGGAATCTAGGAGAAGTTAGGGAGGGGGTGGCTATGTTAATTAATTGTTATTAGCACAATAGAGACGCATGACACAAGTACAAGAAACCAGGGGTTTGAGTAGAGATGAGAAAAAATAAAAGAAGGAAGCCACTTCTGGGAGTGGTTATACTGGCTGTTGAATGAAAAGTTTACATAAGCCTGGACAGAATATAAAGGAAAAATGAATGGGATTTTGTAAGAAAGATACAGCAACAATTATTAGGAATTTCAATATACTGGTAGACTGGAAACATCAGATGGACAAAGGTAGGCCTACATGGGAACTTCACAGAAGAGTTATGAGATCACTTCTTAGAATAGCGGGGTCTGGAGCTAATTAGACAGCAGGCTATACTAAGTCTAGTTTCTTGCAATGAGATAGGATTAATAAATAACCTCACAACAAAGTCATCTGAGACCATAGCATGATTAAATTCCACATTGAGGGATGGAAGAATTGGTCCAAGACTAGTGTGTTAAACTTAAATAAGTACAATTGAGTGAATGGAAGCTGAGCTGGTGAAAGAGAAATGGCAAATTGGATTAAAAGACAGCGACAGACATGTAAGTTGATATTTCAGAATACACAGAATTGATACGTTTGAACAAGAAAGAAAAAAATCCAAGATGAAGTTACATCATTGCAGTTAACTAAAAAATGTTAAAGATGGTCAGAAAATTATACAGACTATAAATAAAACAAAGAATGACAGAAAATTCAAGGAGTGTGAAAAAAGTATGAGAGACAACCAGTTGGAAATATAAATAAAAACATGTTAAGAGTTTCTAGAGATACTTAAAAAGATTGTTGGTCCTTTATAAAGGAGTCTTGAGAATTAATGATAGAAAATAGGAAGATTGTAGAGAAACCAAACAGTTATTCTGCATCGGTTTCCATTATAGAAGATACAAGTAATATTCCAGAAATAGCTGTAAATCAAGAAATGGAGGGGTGGAGAAGCTTGTATTACCAGGGAAGTGGTACGAAGCAAATTGTTGAAACTGTGCACAAGTCCCTGGGTCATGACATCTTAGAAGAAATGGCCGGGGAGATAGCCAGTGCAGTAGTTCTAATTTTCCATAATTCCCTAGATTCGGGGAAAGTTCTACTACATTGGAAAATAGCTAGTGTAATTCCTTAAGTCAAAAAGGGAATGAAAAAGAAAGTTGGTCAGTTAACTTGAAATCTTATCTTAAAAACTTTTATTAAATAAGTTATAGCTGGGCTCTTAAAAATGTACAAGTTAATCAGGAAGAGTCAATATGTACGATGAAAGGAATATCACCAATTCAATTGATTCATTGAAGTAGTTTGAGGAACTAACATGTGCTGTGGGCATAGGGGAGCTGGCGGATGTACTCATTTTCAGAAGGAATTTGATAAGATGACCCATCAAAGGGTTTTTCAAAAAATAAAGTTCATGGTACATAAGCTAACATATTGATGGGGATAGAAGATTGGCTAGTCAGTAGAAAATTGAGAGCAGGCATAATCCTGACTGGCAAGATTGAATAAATAGTGTGTCACAGGAATCAGTGCTGTGGCCTCAACCTTTTATAATTTGTATAAATGACATGGATGAAGGGACAAAAGATATAGTCAGTAAATCTGCTAATCACAAAATTAAGTAGGAAAATCAATTGTGGAAAGACATAAGGAGGTTACAAAGGGGCTTAGATAAATTAAGTGAGTGGATAAAGGTCTGGCAAATGGAGAGATCGTAGGAGAATTGTGGAATCGTTCTTCCTGTCAAAATAAACAAAGAAGCATTTATCCAATAGCAAAAATTGCAGGCTTCTAGATGCGGATGAAGCAAATCAATTGCATCAGGTTAGTATTTAGGTTCAGAAAATAGCTAAGGAAATTAATAACATATTATTGTTTATTGCAAAGTGATTATCGTTATTAACACAGGGAATTGATGAGACCACATCGAGAGTTTTATGTATAGTATTTGTCTTCTTATTAATAAATGAAGTAAAACATTGGAAGCTGTTCATAGAAGAGTTACTAGACTAAAACCTGGATTGGACAACTTGTTTTATAAGGAATAATTTGACAGAGGGCATATATCCACTACAGTTTAACAAAAGAAGACGCAACTTGACCGAACCAAATAAGATCTTGAGTGATCTTGACAGGCTGCATGTAGAGAGGATGTTTCATCTTATGGAAGAATCAAGAACTAGTGATTACTGTTTAAAATAAGGGATCACCCATTAAAACCATGTGTAAGGCATTTTTCTCTCCTCTCAGAGGATCATCATCTCTCTTCAAAAGTTGATTGAAGGAAGCCCTTGATTTTGCTTTAAGGCAGAGATAGTTAAATTTTTGATGACCAATGCTGAAAGGTTATCAAAGTAAACAGGAATGTGGGTATTCAAACAATCATAACCTTATTCAATTGCAGATAAGATGCTTTTGAAGTGGAATTACTAGGGTCAACTTTAACCTTGTCCAAATGACAGAAAGCAAGCAGTTATAACTTCTAAGGAGAAATACACATCCCATTCCTCTCCCAACTTGAGGGCCCAAAAGTAAAAATGGTAAAAACTTAAGTAAATACTACCAATACAACTTTTGATCTTTCATCTGAGTTGAACTAGAATAGACGTAGAGGCATTACAATTGGTTTTGGTGGCCAGGACTCCCATTTCCACTGGACATAAATGTGGATATGTATCCATGAATTATCAGTTTGCCGTCAAACACAATTAATACCACTCAGATAAGTTGCCTCAAGTCACCATGTCTTTGTAGATATTCTGAAAATGGATTGTGTTTTTTTAAATGAAAATGTATTCTTGCGATTTTATTTATAATATTAAATCAATCCTCATTAACTATATTGAGGTTAGGGAGTGGGGGATGGGGGAGGGAGCCAAGGGTATATCATAAGACCATAATGTAGAGAAGCAGAATTAGGCCTTTTGGCCCCAATCTCTTGCCATCTCCCTGTAACCCTTGAATACCTTACTAATCAAGAATCCATCTCAGTCGTTAATATACTCAATGAATTGGCTTTTACAGCCTTCTGCAGCAATGATTCCATCAGATTCACCACCTTCTGGCTAAAGGAATTCCTCCTCATCTCAGTTTTGAAGTGTTGTCCCTTCCCTTGGATATTAGAATATCCTATCAGTAGAAACATCCTCTCTACACCAACTCTATCCAGGCCTCTCAATATTCTGTATGTCTCATTCAGATCCTCCATCCTTTTAAACTCCATTGAGTACAGACCCAGACTGCTCCTCATATGACGAGCCCTTCATTGCTGGAATCATTCACGTGAACCTCCTCTGGACCACATCCAATGCCAGGTAGCCTTCCTTAGACATGGAATCTAAAACTGCTCACAATATTCCAATTATAGTCCAATCAGAGCCTTACAGAGCATCAGCAGTGCATCCCTGCTCTTGTATACTAGCCCTCTTGCAATGAATGCTAACATTGTATTTGACTTTCTAATGGCCAACAGAACCTACATGCTAACCTGAAGAAAATCCTGAAGTAGGACTCCAAAGTCTCTTTCTGCTTCAGATTTCTAAAGCCTTATCACATTTAGAAAATAGTCTACACTTCTATTCTTCCTACCAAACCGCAAAACCTCACACTTGCACATATTGAATTCAATCTTCTACTTCTTAGCCCACTCTTGTAGCCTGTCCAAATCCTACAGCAGTCTCCCCACTTCCTCAACACTACCCATACATCCATCTATCTTTGTGTCACCTGAAAACGTAGCAACAATACCGTCAATTCCTTTGTCAAGAGCGTTAATGTATGAAGTGAATAGTTGTGGTCCCAAAATGAACCTCTGTAGAACTGTACTAGTCACCAGTTGCCATACTAAAAAATACGTCTTTATTCCATTCTCTGCCTTCTGCCAGTCAGTCAATCCTCTAACCATGCCAGTTACTTGTCCCTAGCACCATGGGTTCTTATCTTCTTAACAGACTCAGAGTCATAGAGATGTACGGCACAGAAACAGATCCTTCGGTCCAACTCATCCATGCCAGCCAGATATCCTAAGTTAAGCTAGTCCCATTTGCCAACATTTGGCCTATATCCATCAAAACCCTTCCTGTTCACATACCCATCCAGCTGCCTTTTAAATGTTGTTATTGTACCATTGGTGGCACCTTGCCTTCTGCAAATCCAAATTATTCACGTCCACTGGCTCTCTTTTGTCTAACTTGCTCATTATCTCCTCAAAGAATTCAAACAGATTTGTCAGGCACGACCTCACCTTGGTGAAGCCATGCTGTTTTTTACATGCACTTTCAAGTACTCCAAATCTCATCCTTAGTACTGGTCTCTAAAATCTTCCCAATGCTTGAGGTGAGGCTAATTAGTCTGTAGTTTTCCTTTCTTCTGGCATCCTTCCTTCATAAACAGGATATTTGGCATTTTCCAGTCTCCTGGGCCCCGGCCGGAATCCAGTAATTCCTGAAACATCACCACCTAAGCCTCCATAATCTCCTCAGCTATCTCCTTCAAAAGGCTGAGCTGTAGTCCACCTAGTCTATCTGCCTTCACATCTTTCAGCCTCCCTCACACCTTCTTCTTAGTGATGGCCATGATACTCACCTCTGTCTATGGACTCTCAAAGTTCTGCTCTGCTACTGATAGACTGATTTAAAGTACCTATTCAATTTGATAATAAGTCAGGAAACCCGACTGGAAAGATACATCCTTAAGTGTTGATCTTCGGAATAGTGGCATACATAGGCTAGTCCCACCCCAGGACAGACAGTTCTGCTTTTTTTTTAAACCTGGGTCAGCTTTATCTTGTTTTAAACTCAACCTGTTCAGAAATGTTATTACACACCACTGAAGCAGGTGGGTCTTGAAGCCAGCCCTCCTGGCTCAGAGGAGAGACACTACCATGGTGCCATAAGATTCTCTTTTTAAAAATTTTTACCTACTTTTCAAATCAATCTGTTATTGATGTTATTATGCACCTCTGGAACAGTTGGAACTTGGACCTAGGCCTCCCAGTCTAGCAGTCGGGATACTACCACTGCCCCATGAGAAAGCACCTGGGTCTGATTCATTTCTTTTTCGAATAGAGAAACTAAAGGACCAAGTAGTACTCTTTGTTTACTCTCTTTTTTCTCCCACATCACCTGTTTTCTTTCCTAATATATATTGTGAGACAGAAGAAAAAGACACAATTGTGAATTAACTTTATTACAGATATATTTCCATCACCAGGAAAACATGCATGTGGTCAATTGCGCAATAAGTTACAGGGGAAGATAAAACACTCCGTCAGTGCCCACCCTTCTCTAAAGGCATCAAAACTACTGGTAGATAATGCATGCTCCATCTCCAATGATACCTGGGCTTGAGCTTAACCTTGGAAAAGGGGCAGGCTGCCAGCAGAGATGCTGGGTCTGACTCATAAAGGACTCAGGTGATGGGTCCAGCTCGGTAGGTCATTACCTGTAACCAAGGGAACTCATACTCAACAAACCCCACAGGGAAATTAATAAAATTAAAAAGGAGGTCCTCAAGGGTAGTAATATCTGGAATACTCCCAGTGCTATGAGCTAATGAGAGCAGGATTAGGAGGAGAAAGCAGATGAATGCATGGCTGAGGAGCTGGTGAATGGGAGAAGGATTCACATTTTTGGATCATTGGAATCTCTTTTGGGGTAGAAGTGACCTATAAAGAAAGACGGATTGCACCTAAATTGGAAGGGGACTAATATACTGGCAGGGAAATTTGCTAGAAATGCTTGGGAGGATTTAAACGAGTAAGGTGGGGGGGGGAACCCAGGGAGATAGTGAGGAAAGAGATCAATCTGAGACAGGTACAGTTGAGAACAGAAGTGAGTCAAACAGTCAGGGCAGGCAGGGTCAAGGTTGGACTAATAAATTAAACTGCATTTATTTCAATGCAAGAGTCCTAACAGGGAAGGTAGATGAACTCAGGGCATGTTAGGAACATGGGACTGGGATATCATAGCAATTACGGAAACATGGCTCAGGGATGGGCAGGACTGGCAGCTTAATGTTGCAGGATACAAATGCTACAGGAAGGATAGAAAGGGAGGCAAGACAGGAGGGGGAGTGGCATTTTTGATAAGGGATAGCATTACAGCTGTGCTGCGAGAAGATATTCCTGGAAATACATCCAGGGAAGTTATTTGGGTGGAACTGAGAAAAAAGAAAGGGACAATCACCTGATTAGGATTGTATTATAGACCCCCCAACAGTTAGAGGGAAATTGAGAAACAAACTTGTAAGGAAATCTCAGCTATCTGTAAGAATAATAGGGTAGTTATGGTAGGGGATTTTAACTTTCCAAACATCGACTGGGACTGCCACAGTGTTAAAGGTTGAGATGGAGAGGAATTTGTTAAGTGTGTACAAGACAATTTTCCGATTCAGTATGTGGATGTACCTACTAGAGAAGGTGCAAAACTTGACCTACTCTTGGGAAATAAGGCAGGGCAGGTGACTGAGGTGTCAGTCGAGGAGCACTTTGGGGCCAACGACCATAATTCTATTAGTTTTAAAATAGTGATAAGGATAGACCAGATCTAAAAGTTGAAGTTCTAAATTGGAGAAAGGCCAATTTTGACGGTATTAGGCAAGACCTTTCGAAAGCTGATTGGAGGCAGATATTTGCAGGTAAAGGGATGGCTGGAAAATGGGAAGCCTTCAGAAATGAGATAAAAAGAATCCAGAGAAAGTACATTCCTGTCAGGATGAAAGGGAAGGCTGGTAGGTATAGGGAATGCGGGATGACTAAATAAATTGAGGGTTTGGTTAAGAAAAAGAAGGAAGTATATCAGGTAAAGATAGGATAGATCGAGTGAATACTTAGAAGAGTATAAAGGAAGTAGGATATACTTAAGAGGGAAATCAGGAGGGCAAAAAAGGGACATGAGATAGCTTTGGCAAATAGAATTAAGGAGAATCCAAAGAGTTTTTACAAATATATTAAGGACAAAAGAGTAACTAGGGAGAGAATAGGGCCCCTCAAAGATCAGCGAAGCGGCCTTTGTGTGGAGCCACAGAAAATGGGGGAGATACTAAATGAATATTTTGCATCAGTATTTACTGTGGAAAAGGATATGGAAGATAGAGACTGTAGGGAAATAGATGGTGACATCTTTCAAAATATCCAGAGTACAGAGGGGAAAGTGCTGGATGTCCTAAAATGGATGTCCTAAAGGTGGATAAATCCTCAGGACCTGATCAGGTGTACCCGAGAACTCTGTGGGAAGCTAGAGAAGTGATTGCTGGGCCTCTTGCAGAGATATTTGTATCATCGAAAGTCACAGGTGAGGTGCTGGAAGACTGGAGTTTGGCAAGCGTGGTGCCACTGTTTAAGAAGGGTGGTAAAGCCAAGCCAGGGAGCCTGACCTGGGTCATGGGCAAGTTGTTGGAAGGAATCCTGAGGGACAGGATGTACATGTATTTGGAAAGGCAAGGACTGATTCGGGATAGTCAACATGGCTTTGTGCGTGGGAAATCATGTTTCACAAACTTGACTGAGTTTTTTGAAGTAACAAAGAAGATTGATGAGGACAGAGCATTAGATGTGATCTATATGGACTTCAGTAAGGCATTTGACAAGGGTCCCCATGGGAGACTGATTAGCAAGGTTAGATCTCATGGAATACAGGGAGAACTAGCCATTTGGATACAGAACTGGCTCAAAGGTAGAAGACAGAGGGTGGTGGTGGAGGGTTGTTTTACAGACTGGAGGCCTGTGACCAGTGCAGTGCCACAAGGATCAGTGCTGGGCCCTCTACTTATTGTCATTTACATAAATGATTTGGATGTGAGCATAAGAGGTGCAGTTAGTAAATTTGCAGATGACACCAAAATTGGAAGTGTAATGGACAGCGATGAGGGTTACCTCAGATTACAACAGGATCTGGACCAGATGGGCCAATGGGCTGAGAAGTGGCAGAGGGAGTTTAATTCAGATAAATGCAAGGTGCTGCATTTTGGGAAAGCAAATCTTAGCAGGACTTATACACTTAATGGTAAGGTCCTAGGGCTGAACAAAGAGACCTTGGAGTGCAGGTTCATAGCTCCGTGATAATGGAGTCGCAGGTAGATAGGATAGAGAAGAAGTTGTTTGGTATGCTTTCCTTTACTGGTCAGAGTATTGAGTACAGGAGTTGGGAGGTCATGTTGTGGCTGTACAGGACATTGGTGAGGCCACTATTGGAATATTGCGCGCAATTCTGGTCTCCTTCCTATCGGAAAGTTGTTGTGAAACTTGAAAGGGTTCAGAAAAGATTTACAAGGGTGTTGCCAGGGTTGGAGGATCTGAGCTACAAAGAGAGGCTAAACAGACTGGGGCTGTTTTCCCTGGAGCGTCGGAGGCTGAGGGGTGACCTTATAGAAGTTTACAAAATTATGAGGGGCATGGATAGGATAAATAGGCAAAGTCTTTTTCCTAGGGTTGGGGAGTCCAGAACTAGAGGGCATAGGTATACGGTGAGAGGGGAAAGATATAACAGAGACCTACGAGGTAACTTTTTCATGCAGGGGGTGGTACGTGTATGGTATGAGCTGCCAGAGGATGTGGTGGAGGCTGATACAATTGCAACATTTAAGAGGCATTTGGATGGGTATATGAATAGGAAGGGTTTGGAGGGATATGGGCCGGGTGCTGGCAGGTGGGACTAGTTTGGGTTGGGATATCTTGTCGGCCTGGACGGGTTGGACCGAAGGGTCTGTTTCCATGCTGTACATCTCTATGACTCAAAGTAATTCCCCATGGGCCCTAAAGTAGTTATCATAAGTTCCTCTGCTATTTCCTTATTCCCCATTATTACTTCTCTAGCCTCACTTTCCAGTGGTTCATGTCCACCTTTGCTTCTCTCCTCTTTTTATATAATCTGAAATAAAACTCTTGCAATCTTATATCAGTAGCTAGTTTACCCTTATATTTAATTTTCTTCCCTTTATTCCCTTTCTTTGTCCTCTGCTGACTTTTAAAGGCTTCCCAATCCTCTGGCTTCCCACTAAACTTTATCATATAGTATGCTAGAGAAAGAGATTTAAAGGTATTTGCAATTTTGGAGAAGATGTATAGCTCAGGTTATAAACTTACTCACTGAGCTGGTAGATTTGTTGTCAGATGTTTCATCAACATGCTCAGTAACATCATCAGTGAGCTTCTAATGAAGCGCTGGTGTTCAGTCCCACTTGCTATTAACCTGTCTTGGTCTGTTGTTGTGGGTGATACCACTTCCAGTTCTGTTTCTGAGAGGTTGTTAAATTTGGTCCAAATCAATATGGTTGTTAATGGAGCTCTGGTTTGAATGCCAGGCCTCCAGGAATTCCCGTGTGTGTCTTTGTTTAGCCTGTCCCAGGATGGATGCATTGACCCAGTAGAACTAGTGTCCCTCTTTATCTGTGTGTATGGATAACAGTGATAGTTGGTCATGACTTTTGGTGGCTAGTTGTTGCTCATATATCCTGGTGGCTAGTTTCCTGCTCATCTGTCCAACGTAAAGTTGTTGGAGTCATAGAGTCAAAAAAATGTACAGCATGGAAACAGACTCTCTTAAACAGTGGCACCACGTTAGCCAACCTCTCGTCGACCGGCACCTCACCTGTGACGATCGATGATACAAATATCTCAGCAAGAGGCCCAGCAATCACTTCTCTAGCTTCCCACAGAGTTCTCGGGTACACCTGATCAGGTCCTGGGGATTTATCCACCTTTAACCATTTCAAGACATCCAGCACTTCCTCCTCTGTAATATGGGCATTTTGAAAGATGTCACCATCTATTTCCCTACAGTCCATATCATCCATATCCTTTTCCATAGTAAATACTGATGCAAAATACTCATTTAGTATCTCCCCCATTTTCTGCAGCTCCACACAAAGGCCGCCTTGCTGGTCTTTGAGGGGCCCTATTCTCTCCCTAGTTACTCTTTTGTCCTTAATGTATTTGTAAAAATTCTTTGGATTCTCCTTAATTCTATTTGCCAAAGCTATCTCATGTCCCTTTTTTGCCCTCCTGATTTCCCTCTTAAGTATACTCCTACTTCCTTTATAGTCTTCGAAGGATTCACTCGATCTATCCTGTCTATACCTGACATATGCTTCCTTCTTTCTTTTAACCAAACCCTCAATTTCTTTAGTCATCCCTCATTCCCTATACATACCAGCCTTTCCTTTCACATTAACAGGAATATACTTTCTCTGGATTCTCATTATCTCATTTCTGAAAGCTTCCCATTTTCCAGCCGTCTCTTCACCTGTGAACATTTGCCCCCAATCAACTTTCGAAAGTTCTTGCCTAATACTGTCAAAATTGGCCTTTCTCCAATTTAGAACTTCAACTTTTAGATCTGGTCTATCCTTTACCATCATTATTTTAAATCTAATAGAATTATGGTCACTGGCCCCAAAGTGCTCCCCCACTGACACCTCAGTCACCTGTCCTGCCTTATTTCCCAATAGTAGGTCAAGTTTTGCACCTTCTCTGATAGGTACATCCACATACTAAATCAGAAAATTGTCTTGTATACACTTAATAAATTCCTCTCCATCTAAACCTTTAACACTATGGCAGTGCCAGTTTATGTTTGGAAAGTTAAAATCCCCTACAATAATCACTCTGTTATTCTTACAGATAGCGGAGATCTCCTTACAAGTTTGTTTCTCAATTTCCCTCTGACTATTAGGGGGGTCTATAATACAAACCCAATAAGGTGATCATCCCTTTCTTATTTCTCAGTTCCACCAAAATAACTTCCCTGGATGTATTTCTGGGAATATTCTCCATCAGCACAGCTGTAATACTATCCCTTAACAAAAATGCCGCTCCCCCTCCTGTCTTGCCTCCCTTTCTATCCTTTCTGTAGCATTTGTATCCTGGAACCTTAAACTGAAAAATGTGGTGCTGGAAAAACACAGCAGGCCAGGCAGCATCCGATGAGCAGGAGAATCGACGTTGAGGGCATAAGCCCTTCTTCAGAAATTCCTGAAGAATGGCTTATGCCCGAAACATCGATTCTCCTGCTCCTCGAATGCTGCCTGGCCTGCTGTGTTTTTCCAGCACCACATTTTTCAACTCTGGTCCCCAGCATCTGCAGTCCTCACTTTCTCCTACTGGAACCTTAAGCTGCCAGTCCTGCCCATCCCTTAGCCATGTTTCTGTAATTGCTATGATATCCCAGTCCCATGTTCGTAACCATGTCCTGAGTTCATCTGCCTTCCCTGTTAGGCCCTTTGCATTAAAATAAATGCAGTTTAATTTATTAGTCTTAGCTTGTCCCTACTTGCCCTGACTGTTTGACTTGCTTCTGTTCTCAACTGTACCAGTCTCAGATTGATCTCTTTCCTCACTCTCTCCCTGGGTCCCACACCCCCACCTTACTAGTTTAAATCCTCCCGAGCAAATTTGCCTGCCAGGATATTAGTCTCCTTCCAGTTTAGGTGCAATCCGTCCTTCTTGTACAGGTCACTTCTACCCCAAAACAGATTCCAATGATCCAAAAATGTGAATCCTTCTCTCATACACCAGTTCCTCAGCCATTCATTTATCTGCTCTATCCTCCTATTCCTACCCTCACTAGCTCGCAGAACCGGGAGTAATCCAGATATTACTGCTATCGAAGACCTCCTTTTTAAATTTCTGCCTAACTCTCTATAATCTCCCTTCAGAATCTCAACCTTTTCCCTTCCTATGTTGTTGGTTCCAATGTGGACAATGACCTCTTGCTGGTCACTCTCCCCCGTGAGAACATTCTGCACCCTCTCTGAGACATCCTTGATCCAGGCACCAGGGAAGCAATACACCATTCTGCTCTTTAGCTGCTGGCCACAGAAACATCTGTCCGTACCTCGGACTAGAGAATCGCCTAACACAATTGATCTCTTGAAAGCCGATGTACCCTTCGTTGCATTACAGCCAGTCTCAATACCAGAAATTTGGCTGTTCGTGCTATGTTTCCCTGAGAATCCATCTCCCTCTACTTGTTCCAAAAACAGCATACCTGTTTGAAATGGGTATATCCACAAAAGACTCCTGCACTAAGTGCCTACCTCTCTTACCTTTCCTGGAGTTGACCAGCTATGTGACTGTATCTGAGACTTTCCCCCCTTCCTATAACTGCCATCCATCACATACTGTTGCTGTTGTAAATTCCTCATTGCTTCTAAATGCCTCTCCAACCGATCCATTCAATCTGATAAGATTCACACCAACAGCATTTATGGCAGATATAATCCGTAGTAACCCTTAAACTCTCTTTAAACTCCCACATCTGACAAGAAGTACATATTATTCTATTAATGGCTATTTTTGCTCCTTCACAATCTACAGACAGAAAATAACACCGTCTTATTCCTCTACAAACACTCTCCCAGGTTAAATTAATAGTTATCGCTTATATTTTAAGTTTAATCAAGAGACATATCTCCAAAAAGATATAATCAAGAAAGAACCCACTCTACTCACTACTGCTGATTCTCTGTCGGCCACACTTAAAAACAATAATTAATTTATCTGATTCTGTGCTGTGAACTTCGCCGACCAGTTCCTCCAAGATCAGTTGTGAGTTTCACTGTTCGTTAATTTTGGTATTTTGTATATGATGTTCATTGTGCTGGTTGTTGGTACTAGGTCCTTTAAATTAATCAGGAGTTATTTCAGTGTGGTTTTCAATGCAGAGTGTGGGAAGACAGCTGATTATGGTTGTGGTTTAAGCACCCAATTGTGTGCTCTATTAGCAGTATGACCCTTATTATACCTAGATTTTTCATTGTAATTGGTTACACAGCTGCTTATATGTCAATAACTTTCACAGCCTGGTAGGTACCTTCTTGGTCTCACATGGTTGTTCAAAGGGTAATGGCAAATAGACTGATGGAGAATGATGGCATTGTGGCTGTTGCCAGTATTATGTGGACATCGAGCTACATAATGCTAACGTTCAGGAGTATAAACCTTTGCAATTGTGATTCATCCCTTAACTTATATACAATGTCTGCAAAGTAACGCAGGTGCTGTCAACGGAGTCATGTACTATCAGAAATGTGCAATTCTGAGAAGGCTTGTTCGACCTATTTCTCCACAGAAAGAAAGAATGCAATGTTCCTCTTTCCATATATAGTGTCAGTGATCTCTCATGCATAGTCCTGCCTGGTCAACAACAACATCTTAAAGATGGTGCTAGCTTCAGCTGAGGAAGAGTACAACATGGAGAAATTAATGGCCATGGTTCCATTCACATTTACTGGCAATATCAACCCCAGCAAGCTCTGAGGCTGTATATCTGCCTGTAACATGTGTCAGATTTCAGTAAATATCTCCTTGGTAATATTGAATCATTGTATGGTGATGTTATAATAAAAGAATTGCTCCCTGAAGATCATGAGTAACTATTTATTCCTGGTGAGAGGCCCATTTCTCCTCCATTGTCTTCAAGCAGTTTGTTCTCCTGGGTTAGCTCCACTCATTCTCCCTTTCTACAACACCCATTACTGAGATCAAGTGCTGTGAGTGGTACCCTTGAGGTCAGAACTAAGACTCTCTTACATAAAACCATCCCCTCTGGACCTCATTAACTTTAAGTAACAGAACAAATTTTAAAAACTTCAGCAACAGCCAGTAGAAAACAATTAGCAACTAACCTGAAAGTGGTTGATGATCCCTTTAAATAGCATTGGTATGGAGTCCTTTCTGCTGCTGAATGCATGTTCAGCTGTGCGAGGTTAAGAGAGGGCATTAGCTAGAATATGGAGGATGAAATTGGCACTGCTAGAATCAAATTAATTTTACACACTGATTGGCATCATAATCGCCTGAGTCTGCATACTTCTGATACTTCCCAATGTATATATTGATCTCACCAAACTGGCATCAAACGTCGCTTGCACAAAGTGTGCATATGCAGAAAAGGCACCATTTCAAACCTAGGCCACTGTGCAACAAAGACTTGTGGCAATAGATTACACAGAACAATCATAAATAGATATGAAAACATTGGTTGGATCACAATTTAAGGACCTTATATAGTTCATAGAATCAGAGAATCCCTAAAATGTGGGACAGGCCCTTCCTCCAACAAGTCCACACCAACCCTCCGAAGAGCATTCCCCTACCCCATTATCCTATATTTGACCAATGCACCTAACCTACACATCCCTGAACACTATGGGTAATTTAGCATGGCCAATTCGCCTAACCTGCACATTTTTGGATTGTGGGAGGAAACCAGAGCACCCAGAGGAAACCCACAGACAAGGGAGAATTTGCAAATTTCACACAGAAGTCGCCCAAGGCTAGAATCAAACTTAGGTCCCTGGTGATATGAGGCAGCAGTGTTAACCACTGAGCCACCATGCCACCCCTTGAGTTTTGAGCATCCAGTTATAGAATGACCTTTAGAATCAAAGTAAACATGCTGCATAAATTTACCAGGATGTTGTTAAAAATAGAAAACTGCAGTAACAAGTAGACAACTCTGAAAGGGGGAATTATATATACTACAAATCAGATGGATAAGTAGAAAAACCTATTTGTTTTTATTAGAGAGCCTTTTACCCCAATCCTTGAGCTATGCATTCAAATCTCGAATGTTTTTTGACTAAGCGCCATTTAGTATATAGCTTTGGTCATAATCCAGAGATTGCTATCTTTGTGGTTCTGCTTTTTAATTAAGCCACTAACTGTTCATACTCTCTCAACAGAATCTCTTTTTTAGTCCTCCCTATTCTGTTGGTTCCTAAATGGACCATTGCAACTGGACCTTTCCCCTCCCTCCAATGACGTGGAAGTGACTTTAACCCTGATACTGGACAGATAAAGCCTTCAGGAATCAGTTTTCCAACTGCAGAGGACAATATCTACATCCTTAAATGTGTTACTCACAGGCAGCACATTATTTTAATTTACTCCCCAACTTAAATACCTAATGCAGTGCTGTGGTCAGTGTATTCATTCTCCCCAAGTCCCTGTTCTCAAACACACAGATTCTAACACTCTCATGTCTGTTGGACAAGTGCAAGTCTTGAGGATCCTCCAATGGTGTCTTTTGGATTCAATACATCCCTCATTCATATTCACATCTGCTTATCCCTGGCCATTTTTGAACACTTTAATCGAAGGAGCATGAGTGGCTTATGGAATAAATATCTAGGTAAGTTTCTCCCAGCCTAATGCATCATAATACCTGAAACACAGACTCCAGATCTCCAACTTAGACTTCGGATACTCATGTGGTGCCTGCCAACTCCACGTACTACAGCTGTGACACTTCTGGTCTGCATTTTCTATTGCATTCTATTAATTAATTAGACAGCAATCATATAGACTCATAGAGATGTACAGCATGGAAACAGACCCTTCGGTCCAACCCGTCCATGCTGACCAGATATCCCAACCCAATCGTGTCCCACCTAGCCCATATCTTACTAAACCCTTCCTATTCATATACCCATCCAAATGTCTCTTAAATGTTGCAACTGTACCAGCCTCCACCACTTCCTCTGGCAGCTCATTCCATACCTGTACCACCTTCTGTGTGAAAACGTTGCCCCTTGGATCTCTTTTATATCTTTCCCCTATCACCTTAAACCTATGCCCTCTAGTTCTGGAATCCCCCACACCAGGGAAAATACTTTGCTTATTTACCCTATCCATGCCCCTTATAATTTTGTAAATCTCTATAACATCACGCCTCAGCCTCCGACGCTCTAGGGAAAACAGCCCCAGCCTGCTTAGCCTCTTCCAACAGCTCAAATCCTCTGACCCTGGCAACATCCTTGTAAATCTTTTCTGAACCCTTTCAGGTTTCATAACATCTTTCTGATAGGAAGGAAACCAGAATTGCATGCAATATTCCAATAGTGGCCTAATCAATGTGCTATACAGCTGCAATATGACCTCCCAACTCCTGTACTCAATACTCTGACCAATAAAGGAAAGCATACCAAACGCCTTCTTCACTATCCTATCTACCTGCGACTCCACTTTCAAGGATCTATGAACCTGCACTCCAAGATCTCTTTGTTCAGCAACAATCCCTAGGACCTTACCATTAAATGTATAAGTCCTGCTAAGATTTGCTTTCCCAAAATGCAGCACCTCACATTTATCTGAATTAAACTCCATCGGCCACTTCTCAGCCCATTGGTCCATCTGGTCAAGATCCTGTTGTAATCTGAGGTATCCCTCTTCGCTGTCCTCTACATGTCTAATTTTGATGCCATCTGCAAACTTACTAACTGTACCTCTTATGCTCGCATCCAAATCATTTATGCAAATGACAAAAAGTAGAGGACCTAGCACTGATCCTTGTGGTACTGCACTGGTCACAGGCCTCCAGTCTGAAAAACAACCCTCCATCACCACACTCTGTCTTCTACCTTTGAGCCAGTTCTGTATCCAAATGGCTAGTTCTCACCATATTCCATGGGATCTAACCTTGCTAATCAGTCTCCCATGGGAACCTTGTCAAATGCCTTACTGAAGTCCATATAAATCACATCTACCGCTCTGACCTCATCAATCCTCTTTGTTACTTCTTCAAAAAACTCAAGCCAGTTTGTGAGGCATGATTTCCCACGCGCAAAGCCATGTTGACTATCCCGAATCGGTCCTTGCCTTTCCAAATACATGTACATCCTGTCCCTCAGGATTCCCACCAACAACTTGCCCACCACTGACATCAGGCTCACCGGTCTATAATTCCCTGGCTTGTTCATACCACCCTTCTTAAGCAGTGGCACCACGTTTGCCAACCTCCAGTCTTCCGGCACCT